>NC_053155.1:239135071-239395071 GCF_016835505.1 Polypterus senegalus
ACAAACAAAATTCGGAATTATTTAAATATCTCGATTTGCACGATCCCTCTATGTGCACATAAATCACAACAAAACAACTACTGTAAGTATAATTTAGAAATGATCTATAAGATGTTCATTAATATTTAGTGATTTATATTTCACCTATTTATTCTTGTACTTGTTCTTTGGTTTCCACCAGGATACTCTATTTGATATCAATCTTAATTTAGTTGTAAACTCTAAAATAGCCCAATGTAAATGCCTAGAGTTGTGTGTGCCTGAGCATACTCTGGGCAGGGCTATGTTATGTTTCAGGCCGGCTTCCTACCCTGGCTGGGGTTCAAATCTTTGTTTTATGTCTTTCTGTTCATATTTGATAATTTTGTTTGTAATAATCGTATTTATGTTTATTTGCATTTTTCTTTGTATTTGATTTTGTTTATGTGTCAGAACCAACTGCCCATCACCACCTGGGACTATCGTCAGCCCTGCATAGGCGAGGGTTTCCCAAAGTTCATTTCAAATGCACTAGGGAGTGGTGAGTTCTTGTGCTTTTAATGATTTACTTGAGGTATTATGATTTTTTGAATTTGTTGACCTCCTGCTCTGTTTTTTGACCATTCTCTGGATTACTGTATTAAGACTTGGTTGCTTTTGGAATTGCTTTTTACAGGCACTGTATGCCTTTTGTATTCTTCGGAGATTCACATGTAACAGAACCTTTTGTTAAATAAATCTTTTATTTTATGAGTTTGCCCTTACATGTTTCTAGGGTTTGATGGTAAACCGCACTCCCCCAGTGGGCAATTTTTTAACTCTTTAATCTTTTGGGACTCTCAATTCATAACAGATTGGTTTCTGACTTGTATCCTCTGCTGCCATTATTTGCCATCATGCTCCCAAGTATCTTGAAATGGATTAAACATAAGGCTTTAAGTGGGTCGTAGTACCTGCACCTCTCAGTTTTTCCAGAGCTGCATACCAGCATTGTGTGTATACCAGAAGTGTTTGTTCAAGTACAACTTCCACCCCCACTTTCCGTCCGTTCTAATGTATGTACATGATCTCATTCGAAACTCCAAGAAGAACCACCACCTCACACTCTGATCTAATGTATATTAAGTAAGTAATTAATGGAAGTATATCAGTGCTCGAAACTCCAAGGCCCAGCCTTACCACCCACACATGGCTGTATGAGGAAAACAGACATATGTATCTCCAATTGAGAGTCTGGTTAAACAACTTTGAAAATGGATGGATGCATGAATTAAATAAAGTCTAACTGAATAAGGTTGTTTTTATCTCTCTAAATCATACAAGCAGAAAATATCATAAAGTTTAATTTTGCTTTGTCAAACTTTCCAAATGAATAAAATGCATACATGCGCATTGTCTAATATTACTACATCCAGATTTGTCTCCAAGTTGCTGGTAGTTAGTTTATAATTTCAAGTAAGCCTAGGTTTCATTTAGTTTTTTTGATCTCCCTTTTGTGTTTAACTTTGATTTTTGGTTTACCCCTGTGCTGTGTTCACTTGTGGCCTTAACTATGATCCTCATCTCATGTTATCAACTCCTTGTGTTTTCTTGTCACTAACTCTAAACCTTGGAGATGCTGCCTTGTAGCACTACCACTGAGGCTAGCTTAGCTTTATATAAAACTGGGAGTAGCCCCACAGCTGTTGTGTCAGGGGGTCCCACACCCTTAAGCTTAAGAAATGATCTATAACAAGAAAAACAAAAGCATAATCAAAATAAAAAATATTTACAAAATAATAATTAGAAATGAAAAAAACAATGACTAAATAAAAAGAAAGCCCATTTGATCCTGTAAGGGAGCCCTCGCTATAATATGACATATATAAAAGATGCCGCGACACAACTTTTGACTGAGTATTGATTTCTTTCTCAAAGTCTCATATTTTTTCTGCTTGGTTTAAGCTGAAGCTGAAAGGCACCTCCAGGAAAACATTAAAACTAGGACAATTTGTTTTATCTTTTCCGTGTTTTAGATTTTAATGAATGAATCTATGGCTTCTTCATGTATTAAGACGTTTGCCTGTTTTTTGACTATGCCTCTGTCTAGTCCTTTTGTCTGTTCATTTTCTTGTTACAACCTTCCATTTTGTCTGTCAAAATCTCAACACATCACATTTAGATATGTACTTTTAATAAATAGTGCCTCAACGTGTATATAATGACAATAAAAACTCATCAATTTCACTTTCATAACATCATTATTCCTAAATAAATATCTGATAATCAACGTAATAAGTTCCCAGAAACCTTCCAGTATTCTCAATACCACACTCTATGTGTCTACGTTTAGTCTGTAGACCCTGAACCCTGTCTGCAGAACTCTCTCCTGTCTACCTGCATTAGAAAAACCTACACAAATGGCCTCTTTAATTGATCAAACTTTTTACTTTAAAGGGTTTTTGAAAAGAAAATCATGTTCTTTTGTCCTGACACTCTTTCAAATATATTTATTTTCATTCTGTTATTTGTATTTTTATTGATGTAAAGTGTCATAAACCCTCCTTGTGTAAACGTGCACTGAAATAAAATCCTTGAAATCCTTAAAACATTGAAAACTGCTGACACCGATAGAAATACTAATAAGGGACATTTTTTTGTGAAAATTTATACTAAGTGATCTGGATAAAGTCATTTATTTAGATCATGCCTGGAGTGTCTGTTTTTGTGTGACACTTTAATTTATATTTATAGATTCATGCAATTTTACCGGGATAACCCTCTATCCTATGATCATTTAATGGCTAATAATTTGTCTTTAACATTTCCCATTTGTCAGACTAAAACTCTGTCTCACACAGCAGGTGCTATATGTGTTATTATGGGCTTGTGTTATCCATTGAATTGGTTAAGCAAAAATATTTTCTTTGTGGACTAAATTGAAGCCAATGCAGAAAGTTACTAAGACATTTTTCTTTTCCTTTTTTTTACATTTAACTTTTTACGTAGGTGGCACTGCTCTGGCCACCTCGGAACTCCGATGTTCTGGATTCAAATCTTATGCCCAATCGCTGCCCATGTACACTTTACATGTTATCCCGGTGTTGGTATGGGGTTTCCTCAATGAACTCCAGTTTTTCTCCTATATCCCGAAAGACATGTTATTAGGTTAAAACAGGGTTGTCAAATCTAATTTTATTGAGGGCTAAAAATAACACTTTATGTACCCAATGCCTAAGTACTACCACATTTTCCATACACACAAGCTAACCTCTGCTCATCACAGTCACAACTTCTGTCTAGCATCTTCCTAGAAGCTGTCATCCTGATTTATCAGACTTTTTTTTTCTTGAAATAAGGAAACAGTAAGAAAAAATATAATTTACACATAAAATACTCCATCATGGCCTAAGTACTTTGGAAAAGGAAAGTCAAAATGTATATACAGTACCTGCTAATACATGACAGAGGTCTGACAATGGGTTTGGTACTGACGGTGCTAAAGTCTCCCAGCCCACTCTGTGGTCTCATTTCAGGGCCAACAAGGATAACTTACAGCAGCAGTGCCATGAGTCATGGCACTACAATGAGAAGAGAAACAGAATGGGAATGACTTTGTAAGAGGGAGCTAAATAATTCACAACTTTACTTGTCAAAATGAAAAGTCTTACAATTACAGTAGTGCCTCGTACTTCGAACGATTCTAACTTTAGATGTTCTAGAGTTTGAACACTAAATTTGAGAGAAATTTGACCCAACAACGATGTTATGTTCAAACTGCGTGTGCAGTGAAAAAATGCAGCAACAGATGGCACTTAAAGAGTCAGCGTAAACTTCATCTGTTGTGCACCCAAGTCATCTCTCGTCTCTCAGTGAAAGCATACCTTGTGTTATGCTTGTGTGTTTTCAGTGCTTTTTTCACTTTATTTTTGGTGTGTTTGGTTGTATACATAACCCCTATCTATTAACTATGGCATCCAAGAAGAGTGTGGAATTAACAAAGCCTAAGATGAAGGTTGTAGTATCGACAATTGATATGAAAAAGGAACATATCGTGAAGTACAGTTATTTGGTATGATTATGTAAGGTGACTCCACCCTTCCAAACAGTAACTTTTCTCTTCCTCTCCACCAGCCACATCACCGCACTTCAGTAAGGAACAGTAAATGCAATTTTCATTTTATTATACAGTATTTGCATATTTTAATTATTGTTTTCATGTTTTAATTTACCCGGGTTCGCTTCCTGGGTCCTCCCTGCTTGGAGCTTGCATGTTCTCCCCATGTCTGTGTAGGTTTCCTCCAGGTACTTCGGTTTCCTCCCACAGTCACAAAGACATGCAGGTTAGGTGCATTGGCGTTTCTAAATTGTCCTTAGTGTGTGTGTGTGTGTGTGTGTGTGACTCCCTGCCTGGGGTTTGTTTCCTGCCTTGCGCCCTGTGTTGGCTGGGATTGGCTCCAGCAGACCCCCGTGACCCTATAGTTAGGATATAGCGGGTTGGATAATGGATGGATGGATGGAGTACTTTGCATAATTATTTGTAATATCAGATGTTAACTGTGCTTATTCATTTTGGCTTGCTAGGTCACTTAGGTATCCAGGCTATGAGGTACGGTGGACACTAAGTTTAGGTGTGATACTGAATTGGGATAATGCCATATAAAAGGCTGGTCTTCTACTAACTCTGCACAAGGCCTGCAATAAGTCAAACCACAAAAAAGATAGCAAAGTTTTTTTTTGTATGTGTGTAACTTTCTACTTTTTTGTACATTTTATATTCTTAAAGAAAACTCATAACAATGCTCATCTAAAGTACATTTGAAAAGCAGTTTCTTATTTTCAAGATCAGATTCAATATAATACATTTTTATGACAGTGGAAAAATAAATCTTTCCTTAACACTGCTGAAGCCATGACTCATATTTGGTTACTGGAGTAAGGTGGTGTATTTATTAACAGACAGCCATGAAGCCCAGGGCACATACAGCTGCTCTAACCTAACACACACAGGCAGAGAGACACATTTAGCACACAACACCCAGTTTATTTATATAAAGTCCTTCTGTCACCAATCCCTCCACCTCTACTCATTCTCAGGCCAACTCTAGGCATCGAGTGGTGGTAACTGGCTCCTTTTCATAGGGCACCTGGAAGGACTCCAGATGACCAACAAGCTTCGGCTAAACAGGTCCCTGAAAACGTCCATGCACTCCCTGGCGTTGGCCAAATTTCCCAGCAGGGTTGAGCTCCCATGCTCATCACCCATGACCCTTCTGCAAGCCAAGGGGGCTGCCCTCTGTCAGTCTGGGGTAGAAACATTCTTAAAAATACACTCTCCCCTGGTTCTTCCATACTCCGGGCGTCCCAGCCAGATAAGGCCTCTGGTCAACCGCCACACAACATACAAGCTCCATATGTGCTACTATACTATACTACAACACCTATTAAGCAGCCTTTAAGGCTGGGTTTATACTTCATGCAACACTACTGCTACGCAAGCAGTGTACTGTTTATACTTGTGTGCGTACTTTACATAAATCTGGAGGATTCCACCAGGTGGCAGTGCGAGATATCATCAAGGTGATAAAACTTTCTGCTTTGCTGTGTTGTAATTGCCTGAAACATCCATTAAAATCCAAGGACACCTTGCTACAATATCTCTGAAAAGGATGGATGTTTAATGATTACAATCTAGAAACAATCCCTGGATGGGGCATCAGCTCATCGCTTGGTGAATACAAGCACACACATACACTAGCGTCATTTTAGCATCACCATATCCCCAAACCTTTGTGTCTTTAGAAAGAAACTGGAGCACACTGTGGAAACCCACCAGGAAAAACATGCAAACTCCAGGCAGGGAACACCAGGGACGTGACTCAATGCGAGGCAGCAGCACTACTGTTCTGCCACCATGCCGCTCCACATGTGTAATTATTAACAGTATTCATTATTTAAATGAAGTTAACAACTTGCTGTAAAATGTAACATACATACTTTAATCCATTTCATCATGAAAGTGATATCAGGTATAAACCTAAGGATTCAAAATGTGCAGAGAGCTGAAATATAATAAATATTTTGTGTTCTGTGTGAAGATTCCTGCCTACCGCTGCTGTCAGGTCAGGAGGAAGCCCCAGAAGCACGTAGAAATTAACAACTGGGTCAGTATTAGGATGACATTTATGATGGTCTACTTGAGAGATTAAATAAATAGATACAAGCTAAAATTTCCACTTTAATTACAAAATAGTGTCCCTAATTTTTTTTTCTCTGTGGCTCAAATATACTGCCGTACATTCTGATGCTGTTGTGCTGGTACTGCAACACGCGTCACATTAATTTCTGAGGATGTGCTCAGAGGATGTCTGGCAGCCATGATGTGTACGCGTACATGTTCTGAGCATGAAATATAAACCGGCCCTTAGAGTGCACCCTAGATCAAGTGACAAACTGCAGAAAATGTAATATAGAGGAATTCTTGAGTGCTTCTTGGCCATCTTCAAGTAGACTGGCCTAGTCTTGCACCTAATTTATTCATAACTTTAGTAATATTATTTCTTTCCAATTCATCCCCACACTTTTTGTGTTTGTTCATTTCATTTTTGTTATTGCTAACTCTTATCTTTCCTTGTCCCTGTTTTCGTATATGGTTTAATTTCTAAGAGAGGCCTCTAGATACTCCATTTCCCTTAGGTGCTCTAGCACAGTCACCAGTGAGAGATTTAAGAACTGGCCTTTGCTACAAATTTTTGCTGTGGTCACTTCACTCTGAATTGTTGTCTTGGTTTCTTCGTATTTGCCTTGTTTCATTTGGGTTCCACTGCTTTTGACTTTGGTGCCCATGATGGTTAAAAGTATTGTTGCTCCTTTAATCTTATGTTCCTGTTTTGTTAAATTTACTGTACTATTTAGAAATAACTAAGCAAAGTACTTTCTATGTTTTTAACCATTATCACTGTATTTTGGATTCTACCTTTTTGGATTGTTTTTATCTTCGTGAATTAGGAGTTTTCTTTTAGTTTATTAGTTCACTGTGTTTATATAATTCTTTTAATTACTTTATTAGTTTGTGTTTTTTTTTAATTTATTCTTATTCCTTTTGTTTGATTTTGTTTTTATAATTCTGACATTTTTTTTTTTTTCTTACAGCTCACATATTTTTTTCTGTGGTTTAGGGTTGCGGAGAATCCTTTTACATCTTTGTTTTCCAATTGTAATTTGCTTTACTTATGTTCATTTTATTATTTGTTATATTTTAATTTATACTACCGCACCATTTTGTTTTTGTTATAATACATAAGGTGTTGAGGATTGTGAGTGAAAAAAGACAAGGATATGATTAGAATTCAAAGAACTGTTAAAAAGGGAAAACAAATAATAGAAGGCAAAAAGAAACCAGAGGACAAAACAGAGTCATAAGTCAAAAGTTGAAGTGATCAAAATCCAGGAAACCAAATCTTACACGAGGGCCTACTAAGAAAAAAAAAGCAAACTAACAGTTTATGATCAAGACAGTCTTGCATCCACTTGTGGATAACTTAAAATTACAAACACTGCCATATTTACAGTATATGCAGTGTGCCATGATGTCACAAGTGTGAGAATGTGGTCCAGTGATCAGCACGAAAATGTCACATAAATAATGAAAACACAGATGTTAAAAAAATACAACTTCTTGAATTCAATTGAAAATTCAAAACAAGCATCGGAATTAGATTCCGTACATCAGAAAACATACATTACACCAAAGTACACATTACATTAAAATTATGTGTATGCTACAGTTTTTTTCTGTGGGTTACCCCTATTTCAGTTTACGGTTACTGTGATCTCAGTCATCATTGACTATCAACAATAGTTAAGCAAGCAAACAAACAAGAAATGATTGTGGATAATTATAGTATTTAATATAAACAATGTGCTGCAACAACAAGGAGAAGGGCAGGGGAAAACGAGAGAAGGAAAAGAAAATGAAATGTAATCCAAAAACACAAAGTGGAAGTCCAAACTAGAATATCCATCCTATGTAACTTTTGAAAAGGCGAGCCGTACCCCACCGTCTGAGTGTCATATGAAAGCTTAAAAAATAGGCACACAGTGGGAAAAAAGCACGAAATGTCAACTTTAATCTCGAAATTTCCACTTTAATCACGTACTTTGTCAAAGTAGAACATCATAAACTTCATCTTAAAATCATTTAATTTACTAGTTTCTCAAATACCATCGTAACTAAAGTAGCACATTAAATGCTTTGTTTTGTATTTGATCTTCTATGTGCTCTATGTGTGTGAATCACTACAAGCTTCTTAAACGGGTTTTCTCTTTCTCTGACTGGACACAGAATCCATTACATTTGTGATATTACAGCTCTTTGAATGAATAAATACTGAGATGTATACTTGATATTTTCATGATGATAGGAGTTAAAGCATGTATTAAACATGGGAACACGGTGGTGCAGTGATTGTTCATGCCTCATGCGCGACCTTTGATGAAATAATTTATTGCAGCAGTACTGTCTCTTTCAAACATATTAACCCCCAATTCCTGTCCTTACTTTTCTTTCTCCAAATATCCAATCGCCACACAATCAGCTCTGTAATAGACGTTAAGCCATCTGTAAGCTTAGAACACAGATTCTTCAAAACTTTTAAGGAACATTGAAATATGTTCGTAGTACATGTTTAATTATTTTATCCATCTATCCTTCCAGTGTCGCGTCAACCCCAACAAGAATACAGCACGAGGCAGGAACAATCCATGAACGATACACCAGCTCCTTGCTAGCGCTGCGACACCGTGTCCTCACATGTTTATTAACAATATAGATTACTTAAATGAAGTTAAAGTTTTATCTGTATAATATAATAAACATATTTTGCTACATTTCATCTTACAAATGATATTGTCATCATATGTAAATAGGCGCTTTTTAAAGTGGCTCAGGTTGTGCAATATTATAACTGTAGTGCACGTTTACAGTGAGGTGATTGTACAAACAGTTCTAGAAGGAGCACTTGATTGAATGCATTTATAGTTCTTGGGATGAAACTGTTTCTGAACCGCGAGGTCCATACAGGAAAGGCTCTGAAGTGTTTGCCGTATGAGTGCAGTTCAAATAGGCAGCATGGCTGAGGCAGCATGTGCTTGATGCTCTATACTGATAATTCTCTTTCCAATCAGCTGCTGTAGAGCTGTGATTCCCCACTCAGATACAGTGATATAAATACTCCGAGTGGTGCAGTGAGAGTAATATGGAAAATGATGATCCGCTGTGGCAACCCCTAACGGGAGCAGCTGAATGAAGAAGAAGGTGCAGTGAGAGTAACAACGCTAAAGCAGCTATGGTATTTAGAATAGTTTGATCATTCTGTGAACCATTATATTGTTTCAGGTTAATTACACTCAGGTGCATTAAACTAATTAACAATATGCGGTTAATTTCAGTGTACTGTATTTATAAAGCCGCGTCAGGGATGTGGATCTAAAAAAGAAAGGAAAACCACACTGGAACAGTAGCACTACTTTGATGCTGGATGTTTACAAAACTGAGCGGAGAACTTGCGTACGCCAGGGTTTTAGCTAGTGTGAAAATGTGCGTGGCTTTACACCAAGTTTAGGTTTTATTCATAGTGATTTGAGCGTGGAAAGGCAGTGTGACAGATTAGGGCCGCTATCGTCCCCTTCAACCCTCGGATCAAACGTCAGACACCAGGTAAAAGACCAAGGTTTGGATTTATTATAATAATAATGTGCACAAAGCACGTTCCTCTCCACAATTCTCATATAAATAAACACAATAATCAATAAACAATAATCCTCCACTCTCCCAGACGCGTTGCCACCCTGCACAGCTCGCTTGTCTAGGATTTCTGAGTCCTTTATTGTCCTTGACCCGGAAGTGTTTCGCTCGTCTCAGTCCATGTGATTGGCAATACTTCCGGGTCAGATAAAAACTCTTCTTTTTCATCCCAGAAGCACGTCATTTACTCTGTCCATTTGACCAGGATGTACTTCCGGGTTATAGGGCAAATATAAGTCTTTGAGCCTCCCTGCAGCGTCCCCTTGCAGCCCCCATGGTATCCAGCAGGGCTGTAAAGGGAAACTCCAATATCCATGATGCCCTGCTGGAATTCGGGGCACCTCCATGCTGCCGGAAGGGCTCCATCTAGCAGCGTGGGGGTATTGGCCGGGATGAACTGCCGGTCATTGTTCACAGCGGTTACGCAACATTTTTGCGCGTACGCACCGTTTATACATGAGGCCCCTGGTGTAGGTTTGACCACTACTGACCAGCCAAGCTCCAATTAACTAGATTAGTATTCCTCAATCTTGGTCTAGAGAAAGTCCAATAGCTACTAGATAAGAAAAGAGGAATGCATAAAATGTATCCTTACCTAAGTTCAAAAATAAGAAATATAGAAATTGTATTTATGTCTGCTATTTTCACCATTCCTGCTGTTTATCGAACCATTATTTTCAAACATCCTATAAAATTATCCATTCACTGAACCTGCTTTATCCTTTGCAGTTTTTATAATATGGATCACGACAGCAGCAACCAGAAAGTCAACTCACAGGACACATCTTAGTCCATGACAGGTGACATTCACAAACATTGACACTCTCTTATAATAGGCAGATGTAGTGAGCCACCAGTTTAACAAATATGTATGTTTTAGAATTGTGGAAAGAAACTACTGTATACCATCTGAAAAAAGTTAAAGGACCTGGGAGGACTCCAATTAGTATTATTAATGTCCTGGCTTGGATTCAAATGCTGGGCTCTGGAGCTGTGAGGGTAGTCACTATACCACTGATGTATAATAATGTCTTATAAGCATTATCTATTCTTAACATGCTACCGTTTGAGCCTTCAATATTTTAGTAAATAGCAATACTTACTGTACACCTGACCAGCAAATTCGAAATTTCACCACTGTATATAATTTATTCATTAAATGTTCATTTTTAAAGATTTTCAGCTTGAAAGAAATTTTGACTGTTAATGATGGCAAACAGCTAATAAGTTAATTGGTTCTTCTGTGCTTCCTGCAGTATTTTCCATTTCAAAATCTCCAGGGACACAAGAAGACCATGCATAAGCAATCAAAGACTAAAAAGTTTAAAGTCCTGAGTTCACATTTCAGACTCAATGTTGCCCTTACGAGGTTGCAGAGGGGGCAGAGAACGTCATACCGACCCTTTGCTTTGCCACCCAAGCCCAAGGACAACCTAGACCAAAGTGGCTGGGGACATTGTGGCTGCAAAAGGGGAACATCTGCAAGTCTTAAATTCCTGTCAGCTAGCACTTGAATTAAATAACCATGAGTACCTAATTAATCCTTCACCTCTGCAATTTGTGGTCATCCGAGGTTGGTGGGGGAGGAATCCATTTGTTAGACTAATGCAGAATAGACTGACTTAGTACAGCATATACTGCATGAAGCTTTCTACACTTTTTTATTCAGATATTTTAATCTGTTATGTAGTCTTTTCTTATATTTCAAGAAACCGAAAATATGGTTAGTTGTAAAGAAATGTTATGTAGAAAAGTCGTATTTTCGTTCTATAGGAAGAACTGTTTAGTGTAGCAATTGTATTGTATCCAGTTTTTTTTTTTTTTATTATTTGCTTCCTATATAATTAAAATATTGAAAGAGGGATATATATTGAATTCACACAGAGATCAATTACAAACCCTGAGGGATAAAATGCACTTAATGGCCAGTTGATATAGTATGCAGAACCAAAGGGATGAAGCAACTATAAGTAGCTGTCAGGACCCACAGTATGTTATGTGCAAATCTGAACTGGCACTAGATTATTTCAGTCTAGTCCATGCATATTAAAATCTAATAGACATATAATTCCCGCCAGAATTTTAAAACTCTGCAAAAATGATCTGAGAAGACTGTTTGGAAAAATACAGAGACTCTGTTTATGTCCTTTTCTCCTTGTTTTCTCTCTTTTAGATTAGTTACACATGGTCATCATGGGTGCTTTGTGTATGTCACTTTGCAGCATTAATAGTTCATAATAGTTAATATGTTCATTCTGTGAGGATTTTGCATAGTCTTATCATGCTTGTGGGTTTCAGCCCCTGGTTGAAAGACTGATTACTCTAAATTGGATCACTGACAATAAGTGTGTACATGAAAGGTGTGCCATGCAGGGTTGGTTTTCATCATTGTGCCTGTTAATACCAAGGTAGACTTGGATTTTAGATAAGGAGGATAGCTAGATGGACTTTCAATGAGAACTTCTCTAGTAATGAAGTGGATAAAACTGAAGTCTTGTGATTGACAGAAGTTAAAATGTGTTTTCCAGAAGGTGCATGTACATAAAGACATATTGCAAAGGAGCAATTTCATAACAGTAAAACTAATACAAGGTGGCACAGTGTCTCAATGCTTAATCCAGTGGCCTAGGTTTGAATTCTGTCCCCAGGTGCAATCTTCATGGAAGTTTACACATCCCTCCAATGTTTGCATTAATCTTTGCCTTCCTACATCCAGACTGTCTGTGTCTCAAGTATGTTACTGATTGAAAATGGATCCTGTGTGCATGGAACACTCCATCCAGGGTGGGCCACTGCCTTTCTAATGGTGTTACCAAAGTAGGTCTAAGCCCTTGTGACCTTTAATTAGGTCAAGTAGGTTTCAGAATTACTATCAATAAGCATAGTTGTATAGAAATTCTAAAATGACTTAACAATTTGTACTTTTTTTATAAATAGGTGTGAGAGCAATGGCTTTCTCCGTTTGTATCCCCTAAGAGTTTCCGAGACACAAATATCTACTGTAAATTAGTACAAAAAGCACTTATTATATAAAACTAAGAAACAAGCAAAAGACAATGGTCTGACACTGCTGCAAATTGTGTGGTTTTTGTTTCCCTACAATGCTTAAGCTAAATTAGTTTGATATTTTTTACAGTTATGTTTTGATCTGTTTAACACCATTTAGACACCAGTTCTTCATGGTGGCCATCTTGGTTGTGGCTTGATCGGCCATGTTGGATCGCCAAACACTTGATCTCGTGACTGTTGAGGTTACCGGTATATAAAATATGGCAACACAGAATTCTGGTTACCCTATTATTTGGACATTTCTAAGGATGTATGGATGCTTTGTGCTTGTTTTGCTAATCTGATTCCTGTCCTTTTGTGTGGGGGGGTTGCTGTGTATTCCTACAGAAAAAAATCCCATTTGTAGTTAATGAAGGCCACCAGAGGTATCATTTAGTGAATTCCCTTATTTTTTTAAATTCCTGCATGACCTTAAATAAGGAATTATAGGGCATATTTCCAAACTTTCTTCCGACTCTCCTCATGATGGAAGCTATAATCAGGAGTGGAACAAATTCTTTTCATGAGATTTAATTTTTGTTCTACATCAGTATAAACAATTATTTAGGGTGATTGATAGTTTTTGGTTCAGTACTCTGCTCTTTAATAATGAATTGAGCAAAAGAGCATTTAGAACAAGGGTCATCAGATAGTTTTGACCTATTGCCAAACAAACAAACAACAGTTTGGCCACAGGCACTACAACACACCCTCCCTTCCCCTCCAAGCCAATCCATTCACCCCCGGACACTTTCATCCAGTCACCCACTCATTCAAATCACAACTAAAGCAAATTTAAACTTTTCAATTCTATGCAAGATGTGGAATCATCAAGTGTATGGTGTTATTATCATTCTAAACAATCAAACTCTATCTTTTAAATTCATATATTTTACTCATGAAAATCCAGAAGTAACATTCAAAATTCATATTAGCAGTTAGAGGTTTAAACATATTAGCAAGTATAAAGAATCATTATTTCAATAACGAATGAACCAAAAGGAATGCCTTTATAATGGAATCATTCTGAAAACCTCAGGCGACCTGTCTGACCTGCGAAGAAACAAGTTGCTATTGTAAAAGAATCTAATGTGAAACACGACTAGCATCAGAAGCACTGCACCTTCAATTAATCTTATCCACCACCTCATGAGGGCAGGTGAAGAAAAGTCAAGGCCTTGAAGGCAAACTTCATTCTCAGCAAGTAAATACCCAGGGAGACAAAAGATTTGGCACCAAATCCTAACCACAAGACACATTTGTAGTTCCCTAACTATTGCTAAATTTAAAGCCAAAAAGTATATCTCAATAAACCTTAATATATAAACACAAATTTGAAAAATAAAAGAGCATTGCAGAATTTAAAACAAGATGTGAAAAATAATTTAGTCAAAATAACATCAAAAATGAAAAGAAGTCTCATAAATAAATTCTCCATGATACAAACTGTGATAAAACATCATAATTCCGAAACAAGAAAAGAAAAGTGCAAAATAAAAAAGAAACACAATCAAAACATTTTGGTAAATACAGCAAAATATTGTTCCAAAATTATGAAAGTTGGTGTTTATATTCTTTCCTATAGCACTGACATATGGAACAGTGTTGGTGTGAATTGTATGGATAAGTGATACTGTATACTACACTGGTGGATTTAAAGTAAGTGAAAGTCAAGTCAAGTCAAGTTGGAGAGCATGCACTGGTACAGCGTGTTGCCGCACCCACTACACGTCGAAACAGCTCGGGATCCCAGTTGGCAACCCCCCAGGCAGACACGCAGTCCAGTCCCACCCTCCAGAAATTACCCTCGATCTGGCGCCGGCAGGTGTTACGTGGGCAACCCCTTGGCCTGGTCCAGCCACTTGGGTTCCCAATAATGAGGATCTTATGAGGTGAATCACCCTCAGGGAAACGCGCCACATGGCCGTAGTGCCGTAACTGACGCTCCCTCACAATGCAGGTAATGTGCCTCATTCGGAAATCCATTAGCAACCGCTCATTCGACACAAAGTCAAACCAACGGTATCCAAGGATTTTCCGGAGAGACACAGTACCATAGGAGTCCAGTCTTCGTCTCAGGTCACTGGATAGCGTCCATGTATCACAACCATATAGTAAGACAGGAAGCACCAGGACTCTAAAGACTTGGACCTTCGTCCTTTTGCATAGACACTCAGACTCCTCACTCAGTCTCTCGAGTGCCCCAATCAGAGCCTCCATTGACTCTGCGAAGATCACAGCATCGTCAACAAAGTCAAGATCTGTGAATCTTTCTTCACCAACAGATGCCCCACAGCCACTGGACCCCACGACCTTGCCCAACACCCAGTCCATACAAGCATTGAAAAGAGTAGGAGCAAGAACACACCCCTGGCGCACCCCAGAATCAACTGGGAAAAACGCAACGATCCTGCCTCCACTCTGCGCAGCACTCACAGTACCAGTGTACAATGTACCATGATATCCAGCAACCTCAAGGAGATCCCACAAACCCTCAGGATGTCCCACAGGGCAGCTCAATCACCTGAGTCGAACGCTTTGCAAAAATCAACAAAGGCTGCAAAGAAACTGCCGATATTCGCGTTTGCACTCTATGAGAACCCTCAGTGCCAGGATGCGGTCGATGGTAGACTTCTTAGGTGTAAAATCAGACTGTTCCGGTCGCTGGTAGGTGAGCAAGTGATCAAGGATCCTACTGAGGACAACCCTAGCAAGGACCTTACCCGGCAACGAGAGCAGTGTTATCCCCTTGTAGTTACTGCAATCCAGGCGATCACCCTTCCCTTTCCAGATAGGGATGAAAAGTCCTGTTGATGCCAGTCTCCCAAATGGAAGCAAAGATTGCTTGCAATGCCTGGAGGACAGCCTTACCACCAGCCTGGAGAAGTTCACCCCAGATACCACAGATCCCTGCAGCCTTCCCCCCACCAAGCTGGTTCACCACTTGTGCAAGCTTAGTGAGATTGGGTGGTTCACAGTTAATTGGAGGATCAGCCTTATGAACCTTGGACCCAGAGATATAAGTGAAAGTGTTAAAAAAATATTTTTGACAGCACATCATCCCAATCTCCCCCATTAAGCTTCGGGTTGGCTCCATGCTCACTGTTTCCACTTGAACCAGGAACCGCCAAGCTGCACAAATGAAGACACATAATACCACAAGAGGTAATGCAAAGTGTTCTAGTGCTTTTATTTTCAAAGTCCAAACATAAGTTCAAAACCACAAAGTGTAAAAATGCTGTGCTCTTCAATAATAAATAATCTCAATAAAAACAGATGTTCTTTTGGAGGTTAAAAACAAGAATTAAACACATCCTGAAAACAATGTTAAAATCAATAGGAGGAATCTGTCCTTCCATTAAAACAGGGCATGTTTCTAAAAACTGACATCTCCTTTACTTACCCAAAATGGAATCATGCAATTCAAGGAGACATCCTTCCGACAGACAGCTAACCCTCAACACCTGCCCTTCAGCATTTGCGAGGCGCTATGCCAAGCCTTGCACCCTTTTCCTGCTGGCACTCCTAGGCTATCTGCAGGAGCCCTACAGGAGCATCTGGTCATTTCTGCTCCCCAGATCATTAAACAGGAACGGCTCTTAGTCTCCTGTTGAGCGGTGGCCACACAGTCCACTACTTATATTCTCTTCCTGGTGGCCTGCTTCCACTCACTCAAAAAGCCGTTGAGAAAAAACAAAACAATGCAGATTTGTTTTGTAATTAAATGGTAGCACATGAAAAGGTTACACTCCATCTTGTCAATCTGAAATTTACTCTTTAGGAAGAACAAAGATACAAGTCAGTTTTAAAGATATTCATTGGTCAAGTGCAGTTAAGTGCAGTACATAACCAATGACTTCGCATGAAATTTTTACTACTTTATGTTGGGCTGCTGAGTTGACAAAGGAGTGACTTGACTTAGGGGCCATAAATAACAGACATGGCAAGAGGACAGCTAGGCCAAAGCAATTCTGAAAAAAAAAATTAGTGACAAGTTTTAGAGGTCAGGGATGCACAGTATCTAAAAATATGAGAGAGAGCACTACTGTGAAACAGCATGTAGGATTTACTGAAGACATGCTTGACCCTGAAAGCAGTTGCAAGGACTGTTCTGTAAGTAGGCTTAGGCTAAAGTGTAAAGGCAACTCAGCACCATTCCCCCTTTGAGTATGGATTCGGGTGGTGAATTAGGAAAGGACAGAGGCCTAACCTGAGAATGGAGGTGAAGGTTTAACTGATTGTGGTAAAGTGTTTTTTTTTTTTTTAAGTGGGAAAGTGGATTAGCCACTCCTTGAAGCAGACAGGGGTTCAAGGACTCCTCACTCCTCAGACTCAGAGAGATTGTTCATTTGCTACTTTGTACTCAATCCTTTTGTTTATTTCTTTCTTGTATTTACTCTGGTTTAATAAATACTGTACCTTATTTTATTACTTTGAACTCTTAGGCTTATTTTGTAGTTTAGGGATGCTAAAAGAGCATACCTTACTGTAACATGATGAAACGCTTGCTTAAAGAATGTTTTTCACATTTCATCTTTCTGCTATGGAGTCTTTGAACACTATGATGACTGCTAACATTTCCAAACTGATTTGTTTGTTCAGGGTGTAGGCTTATTAGTTGTAACTGCTTGCAATTCAGATCCAGTCTGTTAGGGACAAAGTGTAGTTTGAAATGTCAGCCTCTCTCTAACCCTCGCACATTTAGCTTCACCTGCTTAGCCATTGGTAATGTCTTTGTAATATACTGTATTTAATCATTATGCTTTAATTCTATAATAAAACTGAAATTTGTTATTCTCTTTTTATTTCCTCAACCCATATTTGAAATCATATTACTAAAAGTAAAAATGGTTTATCCTACCCAAAAAGAAAAACCCTTATGTTAATTTGTCTCTCTTAAGCCTTTTTTTCAATTGTGGTAATGCATTTCAAGTTACACTGGGGATAGTCAGTTACAATACATGAAATACAAAGTGGCTCTTAGATTCATTGCTGTATTTATTAGACATATTTTATTTTATACTATTGCCTTGCCTGTTGCTGGTCACATGACATGGGCTTGTGATCTATTTTTGGTGTAGCAGGTCTGCAGCTTAACAATCAGGAGCCCATTTTAATAAATAAATAATTCATTGGCCATCTCCATCTCCATGGATGTGCATGCTGATGCAGCTGCAGGTTTCTTGATGGGGTAATTGGATTGAGACACACCAGCACAAGAGGCTGCGGTCTGTCTCAATTGCTTCATTGGTTTTCTGCAATTGAGTTGCTACACCCATGGAGGCATATAAGGAAGAGTTTGTACAAGAAAAGTGGAGAAAACAGATGAAAGGGAAAAAGTAAGAACACAGACTGGCCAGAAAGTGAGCAAGAAAGGGAAAAAAGGAAGAAAAGAGTTTAAAAGAAATGAAAAAGAAAAACGTGAAGAGAGACAGAAGAAAGAGAGAGGAAGGGAGAGAGAGAGAGAGAGCCCATGTGGGATAGAATGGAGGCTGATGGTTGGGAGCTGAGCCTGAGGTCGAAGAGAGGGCGCGCCTACTGAGTGATTGCCAGGGACTAGGGAGAGGCCCAACATGCAGTGTCTCCAGCGGACACCGAGGGACAGATGGCCAGAAATGTACACGGATTGCCGTTGCAGTTGCCGAGGGCCTGGCAATAGGGATCCGAGCCTGAAAATAATAGTTGACTGTACATCTCAGTTGGGTGTCTCCTTTGTTGCCAGACACTATTTGTTTTGATTTTTGATTGTTTTTAATGAAAGCACTTTTGCACATTTATGCACCTACCCCTTGATTTGTGTTGTGTCCTCATCTGCTGGCTCATCCCTCTGGTACATTCCTAGATCTCTAAATCAACTGGGAGAGTGGAAGCAACCCACACAATCACACTATTATGTAATCACTGTTTCAGATAATTGCACACAGCTTTTTGCATCTAAGCATTTGGATCTGTCATTGTGATTCCTACCACAAGAAATCTCAACAAAATAGGTGAAGACCTTAAAAATACAAAAAATATTTATATACAAAACCAGATTACTCCTCTCTGCAAATGTGGGCACACTACATATACTTCAACCCTGGACAGTCTGACCCTATAGTCAAATGGCAGTCTTCCTACCTACACAGGCCCAGAAGTGGGGCTGAGGCTTCTAAAATAACAAAAAGTTAAAAGATGAGCTTTAAACAGGAGAGGGAATATTGTTTTAACTTGTAGAGGAAAGGAAAAACAAAACAAAGTTTCTTTATATCTATATAAGTTATTAAAACTAAAATAAACAAAGAGCAGCAAAGCAAGTCAAAAAAGAGTATCTCAGTTTTAATTTTAATCCCATATACTGTACACTGCTGCTTAGGGTTTGTTTTGCTTTAGACGTGCTCTATCTCTAGGCATGTCAGAGCACTGGGACTTTGTGAAGTGTAGGTTAGCCTCACTTGGGTAGGCAATGTGGGGAAGGGGGGAATAGAGCAAGTTACTTTTTATCTATCCTTTTTTACAAATAACTGTAAGTGCCAACATAAGAATAGGCTCCTTAGCCATAATAATAGGCAACAATATGAAATCAAAGTTAAACTTATTGTATGAAACACCGTACTACCTTTACTTATGATTACAAAATTTTCTCAAAAGTTCAGAAGCAGTGTTTCTCTGACCACACAGTGAACTTTGGTAGCTGGAATGTCAAATGTCTCAGTCATGATCTAAAGAGAAAAAAACTATTTTCTCACCAAACAGGTCTAAATTCCAAGATAGTATTTTTACAGGAGACTCACTTAATAAGTAACAACCAGTTTTGGTTTGAAAGACTAGCCAAAATCTTTCACTCCAGGTATGCAAAAAAAAAATAGAGGTGTGGGAATCTTAATACATAAAACAATCTCATTTGTAGCATCAGAAGTAGTATCTGATCCTGAAGAGTGATATGTCATGGTGATGAGGAATTTATTTTAATCTTAAGTAATTTTAATAAATATCTATGCATCTAATTTGGATGATAAGACATTTTATCCAAAATGTATTTGCATCAATTCCTAGTATAAACACTCATAAAATTATTATGGCCTAAAACTTGAATTGTGTTTTAATCCAGACCTGGAAAGGTCTTCAACTATAATGACGATAACATCTTAATACTGTAAAAATAATTACACGGTTTGCAATGGATTATTATTTATTTGACCCATTGATATTTTTAAATCAAAACTTAAGAGCATATTGTTTATTCTCATCAGTTTATCACAGCTAATCAAGAATTGATTATTTTTTTTATATATAATTATTTATTGCCCACTATCAAATCTTGCAAGTATGATGCTATTGTTATCTCTGACCTCGCCCCTCTGATCATTCAGCTTAAATTACTATGCCCCACATACTCATTTGTAGCTGGTATCTTATCCCCCTGTTATTAGCTAATGAGAATTGTACAGAATTAATCTCCAAGCAAATTGATTATTTCCTAGAGACAAATACATCCTCAGAGGTCTCTGTAGGAATACTCTGGAAAACTGAAGGCTTTTTTAAGGGGACAGATTATTTCATATCTCTCCCACAAAAATTAATTGGAAACCAAAAAGGCATCTGAGATAATTAGCAAAATCACCAGAGTAGATAAAGAATACACCAGGGGCCTCATGCATAACACCATGCTTAGAATTCACACTAAACATGGTGTAAGGACAAAAACAGAAATGTGCGTATGCATAAATAAATCCAGATGTATGAATCTATGTGTATGCCAATTTCCACATTCTTCCGCTACATAAATCCCAGTCAACGTGAAAAATAACACACTTGCACGTGCCTGCTGCTGCTCCCAAACTCTTCCCAGAATTACGCCTCTTTAAATATGCAAATCAGTATAAATAGCCCTTAAGCTCAGCGTTCTGTGAAAAGACAATGGCAAAAGCACGGGGGAAAATAGAAGAATTTCAGTGAATACCAAGTGAAGGCAAGGAAAAACGTACTATTTATTGGTTTAAACAGTGGTATAAACAACAAAAGGAAGCTGATCAAGTGACAGAGTGGTGGAGAAACTCAAAAGTTCAAGTTCACAAAGTGGCACAGTGCCCAAAATGAAAAAGAAGCTGTCAGATATCAAAGTTGAGTCTTCAAAACTTTTAAGGAACATTGAAATATCTTCGTAGTACATCTTTAATTATTCTATCCATTTATCCATCCAGTGTTGTGCCAGTCCGAGCAAGAACAGCACGAGGTAGGAACAATCCCTGAACGGGGTGCAAGCTCCCTGCTAGTGCTGCTAATTTAAATGATGTTAACATTTAATCTGTATAATGTAATAAACATATTTCGCTGTTTTTCATCTTAAAAATGATATTGTCATCATATGTAAATACACACTTTATAAAATGGCTCAGATTGTGCAATATTATAACTATCGCAAGTTTACAGTGAGGTATTGTACTTATAGGTACAAACAGTTCTACAAGGAGCCCTTGATGGACTGATTGAGTGCATTTATAGTTCTTCGGATGAAACTGTTTTTGAAATGTGATGTCCATATAGGAAAGGATCTGAAGTGTTTGGTGTTTGCCGAATGAGAGCAGTTCAATAGACAGCATGGCTGAGGCAGTGTGTGCTTGATGCTGTATACCGATAATTGTCTATCCAATCAGCTCCTGTAGAGCTGTGATTCCACACAAAGATACATTGGGACAAATACTTCAGAGTAACAATGCTAAAGCAATTATGGTATTTGGAATAGTCTGGCCATTCTGTATATTATTACGGGTTAATTACAATCATATGCCTTAAACTAATAAACAATATGCGGTTAATTTCAATGTATATGATAAAGCCATCAGGGATGTTCATCTAAAAAAGAAAGGGAAACCACACTGGAACAAAAGCACTGCTTTGACGCTGGGAGCCGCCAGTTTGCAAAACCAAGCAGAGAACTTGCGTACACCAAGAATTTAGCTGGCGTGAAAATGTGAGTGGCTTTACACCAAGTTTAGTTTTTATACATCGCGATGTGAGCGTGGAAATGAGTGTACACAACATAGTATTTACAGTATTTATATCACTGTATCTGAGTGTGGAATCACAGCTCTACAGCACCTGATTAGAAAGAGAATTATCGGTATACAGCATCTAGCACATGCTGCCTCAGCCATGCAGTCTATTGAACTGCTCTCATACGGCAAACACATTAGAGCCTTGCCTGTAGGGATATCGCGGTTCAGAAACAGTTTCATCCCAAGGACTGTAAACGCACTCAATCAAGCACTCCTTTTAGAACTGTTTGTACTTATTAGTACAATCACCTCACTGTAAACTTGTGATAGTAATAATATTGCACAACCTGAACCACTTTATAAAGCGCGTATTTACATATGATGATGATATAATTTTTAAGATGAAATGCAGCAAAACATGTTTATTACATTATACAGATAAAATTTTAACATCATTTAAATAATCTATACTGTTAACAGTTAAACATGTGATAACACGGTGTCGCAGCACTAGCTAATTTAGGAATTTTTCCTGCCTCGCACTGTATTCTTGCTGGTACTGGCGCAACACTGGAAGGACAGATGGATGGAATAATTACACATGTACTACGAAGATATTTCAATGTTCCTAAAAAGTTTTGAAGAATCAGCATTCTAAGCTTACAGATGTTTCCATGTTTAATAACATGCTTTAAGTCCTATCATCATGAAAATGATATCACGTACACAGCTCAGTATTTATTTATTCAGAGAGCTATAATATCACAAATGTAATGGATTCTGTGTCCAGTCACAGGTAGAGAAAGCCCATTTAAGAAGCCCTTAGTGATTCATACACATAGAGCACATAGAGGATCAAATACAAAACAAAAGCACTTAACGTGCTACTTTAGTTATGATGAGATTTGAGACACTAGTAAATTAAACGATTTAAACATGAAATTTATGATGTTCTACTTTAATGACAAAATAAATTACATGATTAAAGTGGAAATTTCAAGATTAAAGTTGACATTTCTCTCACTGTGTCCCTATTTATTTCTTTTCTCTGTACCCTAATAAGCTTTCATATGACACTGAGACGGTGGGCTACAACTCGCCTTTTTATGGCGACTGTGATATCTGACAACTTCTTTTTTATTTCGGGCACTGTGCGACTTTGGGAACTTGAGCTTTCGTGTTCCTCCGACACTCTATGTCACTCGATCAACTTCTTTTTGTTGTTTATACCACTGTTTAAACCAACAAATAGTATGTTTTTCCTTGCCTCCACTTTGTTTTCGCTGAAATTCTTCTTTTACACCCCCCTGTACTTTTGCTATTGCCTTTTCACAGAATGCTGAGCTTAAGGGCTATTTCTATTAATTTGCATATTAGGCGTAATTCTGGGAGGAGTGTGGGTGGGTCAGCAGGTGCATTTGCACATGTGTTACTTTTCACGCTGACCGGGATTTATGGAGCGGAAGAACGTGGAAGTTGACAAACGCACATATTTATGCATCTAGATTTTTTTGTGCATACGCAGTAGTCCTTAACGCACTTAACTACAAATATACAAGCTATAAAGCCATGGATTTTGACACATATTGATGAATATACAGACTTAAAAATCACAATAGAAAGAAATCATGCTGTACTTCTTTATATGCTCTGCTCTGTAACCCTATTGTCCATCAATCACTCAAAATATGGAACAAATGTAGGAAGCACTTTAAGGCATAGAAGATTTTATTTCTAGCACCTCTACATGAACATCACCTTGTTCTACCTTCTTAAATCTACACAGTATTTAACCTTTGGATAATGTTCATGATTAAAACACTTAGAGATTTGTATATAGATAATGTCTTTGCATCTTTTGAACAATTACACTTACACCCGTCAACACATTTTTCCACTACTTTCAAATCAGAAACTTTGCTAAAAGAAACATGTCTAATTTTCCTCACCTCCCACTCAGTTCTATTCCAGAAGAGACAACATCTAAATAACATATAAAAATATTTTAAAGTCCCATCCTTTCAAAGATCCCCGAGTACAGTGGGGAAAGGATCTTTCATTTAACTTCTCAGAAATTGGAAGGCAACCATGCATATAATACACTCTAGCTCCATATGTGCAAAAACATTCAGTCATTCAGCTTAAAATCTTTTATTAAGCTCATTTATCTCAGTTGAAATTGTCCAAAATGTATCCAAGGCAAGATTCAACACTGTGAATGTTGCAATCGAGCTCCAGCCTCACTTTGCCACACGTTTAGGTGTGCACCAAATTAACATCATTCTGGAAAAAATCTTTTAATGGCTATCAGACAACTCTCGGATATGCTTAAAGTGGAGAAGAACACATTGACTCTAATTGCCAATACCATTCTACTTGCACACAGATGTATCTTGCTCAACTGGAACAATCCTAGCCCATCTGTTATACAGTAAGTCACTGGATAAATGATATTCTATACTATTTGAAACTCGAAGAAAATATTTTCTCAATTAGCAGATCTGTTCAAAACTTGTTTTTAAATATGTCAAGATCTAATTGATACAATTTTAGAATAAACTTTGTTGTTTTTAAAAATTTGCTCTTGCTGTAGACTCTCTCTCTCTCAGGCAAGGGTTGAATTCAGGTTTGTTAAGTTTGACTCAATTGTGGATAATGTAGGGCTGCCAGACGTCCTTTATATATGGGACATGTCCCATATTTGATCATTTTGTCACCTGTCCTGTATTGACCTTTCAGGGACACCCAAATGTCCCATATTTGGTTCATTTTCAAATTTCGTAATAAAATATATTTTTACTACTTTCTTATAGTACTTAGTTGTAACTTTATAAGTAATTTTACTTTCTTTTCTCAGATTCTCTTGATGAAAATAACCCAAATGTAATGAGGAAACTAGTGCTTGCTGCCTGTTTGCAACTTGTTCAGTTGCTATGTTTGGCTGAGGACAGCGACACTGTTACCGTTCTGCTCTTCAGCCATGCTGCTGCGCAGTTCTGTATCAGCATTGCAACATACAGTGTGTTATTAGTATGTGCCATTGCCCACTTTTTTTCTAACTGCCTGTATTAAATAATAATAATATTTCTCTGTTGTCTGTATTAAATAAATATTTTCAAATGATTTCACTTTTACAGAATTTTTTTTTAGCTTGTATTAAATAATTTCCAAATGATTTTACTTTTATTTTCCTCATAACCCATTAAAATCCTTGCTTTATGTTTTTACCTTATGTCTGTACAATAATATATTGATCTGGGTGTGCAGGAGGCATGTATAAATTTATATATATAGTAATATAGAGAGAGATTTTAAGAGTGTCCTGTATTTATAATTTTCTAATCTGGCAACCCTAGGATAATGTTTTCTTTGTTGTAAAAGTAGGTCTTGATAGTATGCAATGTTATTTTCTTCAAATAAAATTTATTTAAAAAAATGTTACCAGAACGGTTAGCATTCTGACACCATCAAATAGTGAACGAAGCAGAAAGAAACAGTGGGGCAAGGACCAGGAAATACAAAAAATGTTGTTATGCAGTTATCAGTGAAATGCACTGATACTAAATTTCTATAAATCATGCAAAATAACATTTAAAAAATGCAAATGTTTGACCTCATTTTATAGGTGACTAGCAGGAGTACCCGGCATTGCCTGGGAATCTATAACCGGTGAATTTCACAAATGAAAGAAACAGAACCTAGAAACAGAACAAACAGTTTTGTGATTCACAGTTTATTGTAAGTTCCTCTACTCTGGATTCTGTCTGCTGTGGTGTTTCAGACGTCCTTGAAATAGACTTTCTTGTGGCATGTGAAGTGGACGTTCCAATTGTACATGTTTTTTTTTCGGAGATCTGGGTATATTAGCGAAAAGCAGGACAATTCTAATGTGTTACATGTTATTATGTATGGAATAAGCACCACAGTGTCATGAATTTACGTTATTTACAATATGTCGCAAAGCGAACAGATAGCACCAGTCAGTCAGAAAGAGCAACACTGAAATCATACTGTGAGTCGGAAAGTGAGGAAATAGCACCATAAATACGGAAAGCCAGTGAGAAACAGTAGCAGTGAAACCGCAATGGCAAAAATGGCGGGGAGGGCTGCTCTGTTTCTAAGAAGCATCTGTGTTGAACCGTGCTGCCATCTAACGGATGTTGGCAATGGTAACTACAGAGAGAAGTGACACACAACCACTGGTGCGTGTGTGGAAAATGGCGGGGGAAGGATGCTGTCTTTTTAAGTCTCTGTTTAAACGTGCTGAAATATAACAGATGTTGGTGAATGAAAAACAGCACTATCAGTGCGTGTGGGAGTGTGACGTGTGGAAACGCGGGTGTGTCAGCTGGTCATGCATACTGGGTCGTTCACGTTTAACATCAATAAGTCAGTTCCTCTTCACCTGATCAAAGCAGTTGGCCTTCTCATACATAGACATATATAGATAGACGCCGCATTCACTGTGTTGCCTAGTCGATACGATACGTCAGCACATCCGCCCAATTGCAAGTGGCAAAAGTGCCATTTAAACTAATACAGGTAGACGTGGAAACCAGGTTTTCTGATGCAAAAACAAGAACATTTAAAACAATATCGTTCACATACAACAGATTTTGGTAAATCACTTACATGCAATTATTTATATCCATTTATACACTAATAATGGCAATTATTAAATAATAATAATTATTATTATTATTAAATAATTCCTCCCATATAAGTAACATTTCGCGGACTGCCTTCTTCCATCTCCGAAACATTTCTAGACTTTGTCCTGTACTTACGCAACACAGTACTAAAGTATTGGTTAATGTCCAAGTCACCTCACATATAGATTACTTTAATGCTATCCTATCTGGCATCCCACAAAAACGTATCCATCGCTTACAACTTCTTCAAAATTCTGATGCCAGGATAATAACCTGTTGTTCTAACTCCACTGAACATATTACACCTATTCTCTCTCAACCTCACTGGCTCCCTGTTAACTACAGAATACAATACAAAATACCGCTCTTAACATTTAAAGCTCTCCACAACCTCATTGATCTCCTACAGACTTGCACTTCTCTCGCTCACTCAGATCCTCATCTACAGCTCTACTTTCTGTACCACACATCAGACTCAGTGCTATGTTAGCTCGAGCGTCTCTCATAGTGCTCCTCAACTTGGGAATTCCCTTCTCTCTCATATACGTCAGCTCGATTCAATAACACATTTTAAAACTGCCCTCAAAACTTATCTTTTCAAAGTGGCATGCCAATTGTGAATTTTGCACTGTTAATGCCAGTTATCTTTGTTTGCTAATTATTGCTTTTTGATTTATCATTCTCCTGTTTTAATTTTGCTAATGTTCAATTTTATTGTAAGGTGACCTTGAGTGCTAAGATTATAAAATGGGATTTTCTAATGGCCAAATATAACCAAAACAATTGTTCAGCCTTACCTATGAAATGTAATTCCCTGGGATCTGGTTTAGAGCGTACAGCGGTTTGTACAATCCCAAGCAGTACATGCGTGAGGGATCTTTATCCATTACTTCACTCCACAGCAGTGCCACTTGCAATATGTTAGCAATGTTGACGTACGATGCTGGTGGTCATGTGGCGTCTAGTAATTCTATGTCTATGTTCTCATACTTGGACACTTCCGCCATCTCTTGGCAATTTAAAGAAACATGGGTAAAGAGCGACGCGCAGAGACCAAAGCCGCCACTAGATGGCGCCGCGGTGACCGTCAGTTGCAACGTACATTTATATTTCTGTCCCCTTTTCTAAGCACCCTTTACCTTCCTGCTGGCTATCTTGGATATTGGCCAAGCAGAAGTGATGATTTAAAAATGGAGAACAGTGGAGAGACTGGAAAATAAGTGGGTAAACACAGCAGTAATGGAGTGAAAGTTAAACTGATGAAGCAGTATTCAGAGAAGGTGAAGCAGCAATGAATTAGCTAGAAGCAAGCTGGTGAAGTAACAGAAAGAATACAAATAAACAAAAGCTGTGACCACCAAAACTCAATGGACTAAATTCATGCAGAGTATAGCAAAGTATTTCATTTTCAAAGCTTCTGTCAATTGGTGTTTTGTAACAGTAGTGCTTCTGCCCATGCGGCAAAGTGCTTCCAATATGCAGCAGCACACTCTCTGCAAGCCAGTGATGCATCTTTAAGTCAGTCAGAGTATCATTTAGTTGGTTCTATGAATATGCAGCAAAGGTTATAATAATCCTTGTATTTTTGTGTTTAATAGAATATGAGGTAAACAGAGATTTGTCATGCCTTCTGAGATTATGTGCATATTTTTTAATATTTGGCAATGGTTTTAGCCTGGCTGGCCTTGTTTAAATAAAAGAGGGTTCTACCTGCTGGAAATACAGTGTTATTATTAAATTATGAGTTTGTGGTTAGAAAACACAAATTGAAGGACCATTTTATGACACTTGTATTTATTACACACTCCACAAATTGGATTTAGTATTTATCTATTAATTATTTTGCACTTAATGTTTCAAGGATAAGATTATAGTGGATCCCCCTCCAGAGAACCTAAATTCATATGGTGTCCAACATCATGCCTCTTGAAAAAAATGCAAACCAATATATTAAAGTAAATATTAAAGCTAATGTTTGCTGATAAACTAGGAAATAGACTGAGTTACATTATAAGTGTTAGTACTTCAGTCAGAAGGTATACTGTAAATAACACTATTGAGATTCACTACTACTGTGTATACCTATATATATATATATATATACCCTGTATATATATATATATATATATATATATTTATATATATATATTGTCACAAAACTGAGACATACTCGAAGAAGTTTTGGGGCAGCCACCCGTATATTTGGTATCCTGGCTGCAAAATCGTTTCTTTCACCAACAACAGCACTGATGTGCATACAAACGAGTCCAAGACAAGACTGAGGGTAAGGGGAAAAGGGCAGGCTTTTAAAGGGGAAGACAGGAAGTGAGGTCATGGGAATCGGGCACGTGTTCGTCACTCATTGGATCAGGCCCGGACGTGACATCAGGGGGGCCGGCGCCTGTTGGTTCTGTCTCCATTGGTTCGGTCCCGAAGTGATGTCACGAGAGCCAGGTGGAGTCTCCCAGGGATGGTCTACAGGGAAGTGAGAAAAGAGTCAGTGCACTCTGCCACAGCCCGCCTGTCTCAGAACTGCCATCACTCAAGCCCTTTAGCTGCCTCCCATGCGCACGTGTGACAAGGCCCCCTTAGCCCAGACCCGTGGGTCGGGCGACCTAACCGAGAGGTCGTGAATCCGAGAAAGAGCATCAGCGTTGGCATGGAGAGCACCCGGCGATGAACGAGCGAAAACTTGTGCGGCTGCAGGTCAAGAAACCACCGGGTGCCCGGGGATTCGACTCCTTGTGCAGGGCCATCCACTGTAGAGGCGCATGGTCCGTGACAAGAGTGAACTCCCGGCCCAACAGGTAGTACCTCAGCTGAGTAATCGCCCATTTAATCGCCAGAGCCTCCCTCTCCACCGCTGCATACCTGGTTTATCGGTCCAAAAGTTTCCGGTTTAGGAACATGATGGGGTGTTCCACACCATCGACGCTTTGGCTCAGCACGGCGCCCAGGCCTGTGTCCGAAGCGTCCGTCTGGAGGATAAAAGGCAAAGAGAAGTTAGGTGCCATCAAAATAGGTGCAGACGTAAGGGCCTGTTTCAAGTCACTAAATGCAGTGTCTGTGTTCTCAGTCCATACCACAATGTTCGGGGCCCTCTTCTTTGTTAAATCAGTCAAGGCGCCGCTCTCCGAAAGCGGGCACAAACCGGCGGTAGTACCCGCTAATCCGAAAGGCTTGGACCTGCCGCTTGGTTCATGGACGGGCCATTTCAAAATGGCATCAACTTTGGAGCACTGTGGCCTCACGGTACCCGACCCACCAGGTAGCCTAAATATTTGGCTTCACTTAACCCAAAGAAGCATTTCTTGGGATTAATCCGAGCCCGCCTCACCAAGTGTTCGCAATACCGCTCGGACCTGCTGTAGGTGTTCTGTCCACGTGCTGGAATAGATGACCACGTCATCCAGGTAGGCAGCACTGTATGAGTTATGTGGCCGGAGCACTTTGTCCACCAGACGCTGGAAGGTTGCTGGCGCCCCGTGTAACCCAAATGGAAGAACACGATACTGCCAGTGTCCGCTAGGGGTACTAAACGCGGTTTTTTCCTTCGCGGTGTCCGTTAAAGGAACCTGCCAGTACCCTTTTGTCATGTCAAGTGTGGTCAAGTACGAGCCTGTCCCAGCCTCTCGAGGAGGTCGTCCACTCGAGGCATAGGATAAGCATCGAATTGGGAGACTTGATTAAGCCGACGGAAGTCATTGCAAAACCTCCAACTCCGCCAGGCTTACTGACGAGCACAATTGGGCTGGACCAGGGACTATAACTTTCCTCAATCACACCTAGCTCCAGCATGCGCTTGATCTCAAGCTCCACTTCAGCCCTTTTTGCCTCGGGAAGACGATACGGGCGTTCTCGGACAACAACCCCGGGCTCTGTCACAATGTTGTGCTCAACCAGAGAGGTCCTTCCGGGGCGTTCACTGACTACCTCCCGGACGGCCCGGATAACTGTTTCCAGCTCCTGCCGTTGTCTGGGACTTAAGTCCGCAAGTTAAGGCGTGTGTGTGAGCGAAGAGTGAGCGGGCTGGCGGAGGAGGGATCGGGGTCCCTGTCCTTCCACGGTTTCAGCAAGTTCACATGATAAACCCGCTCCTTTGGCCGGCGGATTGGGTTGACTCACCAAATAGTCGACCAGCCCCTTCCTCTCCTTAACTTCGTAGGGGCCTTGCCAATGGGCAAGCAGCTTAGAGTGGGAGGTAGGCACTAGGACCATGACCCGATCTCCCGGGTGGAACTCCCGAAGAGACGTGTCGCGGTTGTAATAACGGGCCTGTGCTGCTTGTGCTTCTTCCATGTGACTTTTAAGGAGAGGCGAATCTTTCCCAATCTATCGCGTAACTGCGCGATATACTCTAATATATTTGTAGAGGGAAGAGCCTCTTCTTCCCACCCTTCTTTTAGAATGTCTAATATGCCCCGAGGTTGTCGCCCATACAGTAATTCAAAAGGGGAGAACCCGTGGAGGCTTGTGGGACTTCCGATAAGCAAAAAGGACGAGGGGGAGGAGCTGATCCCAGTTCCTTCCATCCTCGCTGACCACCTTACGCAGCATTTGCTTGAGAGTCTGATTAAACCTCTCTACTAACCCGTCGGTTTGAGGATGATACACCGCGGTCTTTAAATGCTTTATTTTCAGCAACTTGGCAGTCTCCTTGAACGTCTCCGAGGTGAAAGGTGTCCCCTGGTCTGTCAAGACTTCCTTGGGAACACCCACACGCGAAAAGACCCCTAGTAATTCCCGTGCGATAGCTTTGGATGTAGCTGAGCGCAACGGAACAGCTTCAGGGTATCGTGTAGCGTAATCCACGAGGACTAAAATGTACTTGTGTCCTCGGGCTGAGGGCTCTAAGGGTCCAACCAAATCGACCCCGATTCTTTGGAAGGGAACATCAATCAGGGGTATAGGGACAAGAGGAGCACGGTCCCTCCTGGGAATTTGTCGCAGTTGACACTCCGGCAGGAAGCGCAAAGCGGCGAACCTCCTCATTGATTCCGGCCAGTAGAAACGGAGCTTGATCCGCTCCAGAGTTTTTTCGGTGCCCAAGTGGCCACCTAGGAGGTGGGCGTGTGCTAGCTCGCAGACCTGCCGCCGGAAGGTACGCGAACTAGCAGCAGCTTTCTCTCCTGCCCATCATGCATTGCTACACGATAAAGAAGGTCGTTGTCTAATACAAAGTAAGGGCCCTGTGGTATAGACTGATTAGTGCGTTGGCCATTTACAAGGACCACTGCATTTTTTGCAAATTTCAGGGAGTCGTCATTCCATTGCTCCCTTCTGAAAGAAGCCGGCGCTTTAAATTGAAACCGCAATACAGAGAGAGGGTCAGCGTCGACCTCAAGGGGCGTGGCCTCCTCCCGTTCCGTCTCGGCTTCAGTGGATGACGTACCAGCACGCGACGGCCCGAGGGTAACCACGCCACTCAGGGAAGCCGCTTCGTCTCTCTCTGCCGGCTGATTACACGGCGTGGAGGCAACTTGAGACGGCTCGTGCCCGTCTATAACAAGGCTCAAAGTATTCCCGGGAGTGGTATGTGTCTCACCGCTTTTAATTTCAGGCCAGTTCCGCCCAGTATCACCGGGTGTGGAGGATCAGGAAGGATTGCCACAGTTAATTTCGGACTGATCCCCGTAACTGATGACACACGGGCGGCCTTGTACCAGCGGTTTCCCGTGGACACAGGTTATACCGACCTTATAATTTAACCACTGTCGCGGTAGCACAAAACGGCGAGCAACAATGGTAGTGTTGCTGCCGGTGTCTAACAGAGCAGACGTTTTGTACCCGTTGACGATCACCACGCCTGTGTGTGGAACCGCCAACGGGTTTATCAGAGCACACCAACCCCTCCTCCCCCTCCACCTGCATTCCGCCTCATTCCCAAGCGGTTTGAGCGCCGCGACCCGGGGACGCCGGCACAAGCTCTGGGTTGTACAGGGGGGGGCTAGGTGTTGGGACATACCCGTTGAGTTGGCTAGAGGACGGTTCAGCTCCCCCAGATTGCGAGGCCGTCCTTTGTTTCTCCACGAGCTCTATGAGCTCTGCCATATTTATAAATTCCCTACCCCAGACCGGCTGGGTGAAACCACGGGGTAGTGTGTCCAGAAGCAGGTAGCAAGCCACCTGCTCTATGACTTGGGAGGGCTTAAGTTTCTGTGGCCGCAGCCACTGCCCTACTTTTTCCCATAGGGACCAGGCTTGCTGTGGGGTTGGCGCTCTGGGTCAAACCTCCAGTTTTTCAGGTTACTCACCTGCCAGTCTGGGGCACCCCTAGGTGGAAATCGGGGCTCTGGCTTCACAGGGAGGCAGGCACTCTCCTCCGAGAGCACAAAGAGCCCTTTTCGCCTCCCCCTTCCGGCAGCCCACGTCTGTGAGCCCCTCCCGAACACTCCCTGGCCTGTCTAGATTGCCTATATGAGCATGCCGGGAGCAGAGCCTGTACCGGGCCACTCCGAAACACGGGCCACCCTCCCCGCCTGAAAACTCGGCCCCGGTACGATCCCACCTGGACGTTTTGCAGGTCCTGTCCCCTTCTCTTCCAGGACTTCTCCATCCTGCCGACTACGCCAATGTCACAAAACTGAGACATACTCGAAGAAGTTTTGGGGCAGCCACCCGTATATTTGGTATCCTGGCTGCAAAATCGTTTCTTTCACCAACAACAGCACTGATGTGCATACAAACGAGTCCAAGACAAGACTGAGGGTAAGGGGAAAAGGGCAGGCTTTTAAAGGGGAAGACAGGAAGTGAGGTCATGGGAATCGGGCACGTGTTCGTCACTCATTGGATCAGGCCCGGACGTGACATCAGGGGGGCCGGCGTCTGTTGGTTCTGTCTCCATTGGTTCGGTCCCGGAAGTGATGTCACGAGAGCCAGGTGGAGTCTCCCAGGGATGGTCTACAGGGAAGTGAGAAAAAGAGTCAGTGCACTCTGCCACAGCCCGGCCTGTCTCAGAACTGCCATCACTCAAGCCCTTTAGCTGCCTCCCATGCGCACGTGTGTGACAATATACAGTAGTACAGGCCAAAAGTTTGGACACACCTCCTCATTCAATGTGTTTTCTTTATTTTCATGACCATTTACAGCACTCCATCACTCTCCTTCTTGGTCAAATAGCCCTTACACAGCCTGGAGGTGTGTTTGGGGTCATTGTCCTGTTGAAAAATAAATGATCGTCCAACTAACCTGACTTCTGCACAACACAACTGCTGGTCCCAACCCCATTGATAAAGCAAGAAATTCCACTAAATAGCCCTGATAAGGCACACCAGTGAAGTGAAAACCATTTCAGGTGACTACCTGTTGAAGCTCATCGAGAGAATGCCAAGAGTGTGCAAAGCAGTAATCAGAGCAAAGGGTGGCTATTTTGAAGAAACTAGAATATAAAACATGTTTTCAGTTATTTCACCTTTTTTTGTTAAGTACATAACTCCACATGTGTTCATTCATAGTTTTGATGCCTTCAGTGAGAATTTACCAATGTAAATGGTCATGAGAATAAAGAAAACACATCGAATGAGGAGGTGTGTCCAAACTTTTGGCCTGTACTGTATATATATACAGTGAGATTTATGAGACCCCGACAACCCTCCAACTGCACTGTATGCTGACACTCGGTTAACATAAGCAGGGATTTAGTTGTTTACTGCCAGTGCAACTGCAAATATGCAGACTACCCATTTAATGTGTCTGATGTGTTTAATGTGTTGATCCAAGGAACATTTAAAACCAGCCACTGACCTGGCCATGTGCTCGCTTTCTGTCATCTCTTTGAGGAAGGCTATCTGTTCTTTTAATCAGTAAATAGAAGCTTGTGTAGGGTGACATCAGCGCCACAGAGAGCTTGCTGTGTTTGTGTGTGCTGAAGTGACAGCTCCTGTATGGATATATGATCTGATAATATTCTTGTCTTTAGAACAATAAAGCTGTTTATTTTTGGAAATCTGGACTTCCCTACTCCTCTGTTGTGCAAGTTTGTGATCCACATCACTATATATATTTATATATATATATATATATATATATATATATATATTGTAAGAGACGACTGGGATATGGAAGAATGGGGGAATTCAGCTTCTTTAAGGCACTGCCTCCCCCGAGATGCTATATGGCAGCTCCCTGGGATTACAGCGGTGTCCCTTATTCCCGCAGGGCAATATGGGACTTGGAGTTCGTTAGCTCAGCCCTGTTGGGTGCTGTGGGTACCGCTAGGGGGTGCTGGGGAGGCAGAAGTGCTGGCAGACCATGTGGGCGGAAGAGTGGAAGCACTTCCGGGTTGGCCATTATAAAAAAGGACCGCCCTAAACCCAGTCAGGGAGCCAGAGTCGGGAGGAGGTAGATAAAGCTGCTGTGAGTTGTGGCAGTGGTGTTGGAGCGCATTGTGAACAGTAACAGTGAATAAAACAAGCTCTTGGTGATTTTAACTTGTGTCCTCAGTGTCTGTGTGTTGGGTCAGAGGAGCGACAGTGCCCTCTAGTGTCAACAATATAAATATATATATTGTGGACCACCAGGGGGCATAGCAGCCACCCTACCTGACAGAGACAGATGTGAGACACAAGTTCTGTCCAGCAGACACATTTATTTCAAGTGGGGAAGCACTTTTTGTTCACTTCCTACTATAGAGCACAGTACACAAACCACCAAAAGCAAACACAGTCCTTTCTTCATTCTCTCTTTCTCTGCCACCTCCACTCCTCTCCCAGGAGGCTTCGTCCACCTCCTCCCGACTTTGGCTCCTCAAATGGATTGAGGTGACCTCTTTTGTAGGGCACCCCGAAGTGCTCCAGGTGCTCCAAAACCTTCTTCTGGCTGCACTTCCGGGTGTAGCGAAAGTGCTGCAACCCAGGGTTCAGCAACTGTCCAGGCACCCCGTAGTGGTCCAAGGGGGTTACCCTCTACTCTTCCGGGGGAGGTATTGCCCTGAATATGACCTTTACCCCGGTCTTTCCATCATAGGGGCATCCTGGCCGGGCAAGGGCCCCGGCCATCTACTACAATACATACATACATATATATGAGAAGTGTATGTACTGTATAAATATGTAAGAATGTGATTAAAACAAGAAGATATGTATGCATTACTCAAAAATTATTCTGAGAAAGTAACAAAGTGCATGAAATGTCTTAATTAATTTCTTGCCAATTGAAGCAAATCATTATAGCACATCCTAAAGCTGACTTCATCGAGAGCTGAAATGCTCTCATACTTTCCTGGCTGGCTTACAAAAAAGTACAGTAAATACAGTGGACATTTACTCATTCTTTCTCACTTTAATACAATTCATGCATTCAATCAATAGTGTGTGGGTGCTGTGCTGTGTGCATCATACAGAGATAAACAGCAGTTATTTCTAAAGCAGAAACTGAAACCCGCTATACACAAGCATTAGGCTACTGATCATTCTGTCAATCACAGCCAAGCAACTCCAGATTCCCCTGCACCTTAAGAAGCAGGTCTGAGATGCACCCTTTTGTCAGAAGAGACTTTTACTTCTTGTGAACTAGATCACTCTTAAATAAAATACTGAATTACAGAAAAAAATTAATATTTCATGAAGTGAGAAAGTGGTCAGTATTACAAGATATACTGTACTTGCAGCAAAAAAAAAAGTGTTAGAGGATGTGTGTAAAAATGATTTTCTCTGTGCAATCTTGTCACTTACGTTCAAAAAAAGGTGATGGCAAGATGCCTGGATTATTATTTGGAGAACTGGCACATTTAGTTAATGTACAGACTATAATAACCCTCTTATTGGTACATTTTCTTCATTTTGCTAAGAGCATTATACTTTAAAGGTACATTTTAATAAAAGTAATAATGAGAAATAAGAGAGACTTTTAAAGTGCAATCACATCATATCGATGGCTTCTAAAATATCACTTCCATTCATCTTTGGGTCTAAACAATAATTTTGTTTTTGAGAAGGATTTTATATTTGGGAGGGGAACCAGAAAGGCAAGATGGAGCAAGTGGGGTCAAGGGGGGCAGAGTAGAGTGAGGAAGTATAGACCCTTTAAAAATGAACACTGGCAGTAGTGCAGTCATATCCTTCAGGCCCACAAGGGGAGCTTCACTTGACCTCAAAGTGGAAGGAGTTGTGCCACATCACTATTGTCCCCCTCTTTTAAGGCAAGTTGGTTACTCGCTGCCTAGCAGACCAGACCCTCTTACATGTGACTACAGATACATCAGGGTTTAATAGGTGAAGATCTGACTTTATGTAACTGTAGCCAGCCCTGATTCCAGAAGATGATTCTGATGACAGGTTAGAAGTCACCCTCAGAGGGGATTGGAAGCAGAGCATCACTGAATCTGAAGTCAAGAAAAACATCATGAGAGAAAGAGACTAGATTCACGTAAAAGAAAAGAGGGCCAAGTAGGGAAAAGAAATAGTTTTGTTGATCCTGGAGAAGTCATATGGGTGAGTTTTTTAGTGTGGTTTTGTTTTTTTCTGCTTATATGTTCATTCCCTCATACATTTTAAATAATAAAAACAGCACTGCTTGGCATCATTTCAGGTGCATGGGAATAGCACAATGGTCTCATGTGCTGTTATTATTTACATCATACAGCAAAAAGATTTTCTCAGATAACTGTTATATATGTGTATGTGTGTGTGTGTTTATTACCACCATTAAAGAAATGGTAAGTTTTTAAAGCATACCAAATTATCAGTGAACAACTAGGGCAGAAATGTCATCACTCCAAGTAGGCAGACAACCAACCACTTGAAAAGCTGGATGGGATCCAGTCCCTGCAGTAGATTTATGCTGTTAATTTTGTCCCCTGGCTGCCTTCCGATGAGCACTACTGCTCAAACTGCACCAAGCAAATTGCTGCATTATAGCTCTGTTAATGGTAATCAGCATGCTAATGAGCGCCAGAAGGTCATTACAGAAAAGAGTGGTTAAAAGATATATGTCTTAGACTAAAAAGCATTCATTCCTTAGGGAATCTAAGTGTCTTGTTTGCGGGACACAGATTACTTGTTTTGGTTTCTGTCAAACAAAAGGCAGCTGAAGTCAAGGAATAAATCATTAGAGTTTCTTTTATTAGGGAAATGTCTACACAAGAAAATTGTAGAAAAACAAAACAGCCTCTGAAAGCTTTATTTGTCTATCATGCAGTGTTATACTTCACTGGACTGATTGAAATTTGGCCCATAGCTATAATTTTAGTCTATACTGTAATTAAAATTATTTAAAATACACCATAAACACCATCGATAATAACAAACTACCTGTAATAACATTTAAATTTTACTCAACACAGTCTTTTCACAATGCTAAATATTTAAAGCGCATGTCGGCAAATAAGCAATGTCATTCTATCTGAGGCTGATTCTTTCCTCACAACACAACCAGGAAAGGTTCCATACTGGAAAAGGCAAAATCCGATAGTGGATGGGTGAATGGATAGAGTGAAATACAGAAAAATATTTATCATCCATATATCCCTGTATTTTCCAATCCAGTTGTCCCATTCAGGGTTCTAGCGCCTATCCTGGCGGCAGTGGACACAAGGTGGAAACTAACAGGGTGCCAGTCTGTCTCATCATTTTGAAAATATCCACCTACTTCAGAAGTTCAGCCAAGTGGAGAGAGTTTTTATTTGAGGTAATTCACCTCTGAATCGCTGGTCTGCTGTGCACTAGCAGTTTAGCTTTTTTCGTTACAAACATGTTAGGTTGCAGAGCCTCTCACAATGCACCGTGTGTTATTGCATGTCCTTAAAGTATATGGTGTACAGTTTGCTTTTCTTCTTCTAATTCACTCGTTCTCCTAGTGAGTTTGCAAACACTACACATTTTTGAAAGTAGGCTTGTACTTGAAAACTGAAAGATGTTTTTAATTAAAGATTGCTTTGCAAAAATTAGAACATGTTCTATATGATTTCTCCAATTTTGCCGTATGTGTTGTATACACAACATTTATGGTTACCCTTTCCCAATTTATAGGTATTTATAGTATAGAGTTTTGTCAAATTTCACTTTATATTGGGCTATGAAGAAATCTTGGTCTGGTACAATACTATTGCTCATCATTTCACAACCCGTAATTTAGTGGTTTCCCACACACAACTTTGGCCATTCTTAAGGAGTGATGCCACTATTATAGACTGTTTCTGTGTTTTTTTCCAATAGCATTTAAACTGTTTTAAATAGCTTACTTTTTAAATTTAAAATTGTACATTTTTTGTGTACAGATTATATGTATGTCTTTATAAACACTGTATATAATTATAGAATGTACATAATTACTGGGGTGGCGCAGTGGTAGCAGTAAGGAGACCTGGGTTTGCTTCCCAGGTCCTCCCTGCATGGAGTTTGCATGCTCTCCCCGTGTCTAAGTAGGTTTCTTTCGGGCACTCCGGTTTCCTCCCACAGTCCAAAGACATGGAGGTTAGGTGCATTGGCGATTCTAAATTGTCCCTGGTGTGTGCTTGGTGTGTGGATGTGTGTGTGTGTGTATGTGTGGCTGGTGCCCTGCCCTGGGATTTGTTTCCTGCCTTGCGCCCTGTGCTGGCTGGGATTGGCTCCAGCAGACCCCCCATGACCCTGTGTTAGGATACCCTCAATTTATAAACTGAAGATAATGAGTTTATAACAAAACAGATTTCATGGTAATTTAATAAAGTCATACAATATATCTAGTGTTTCTTTGTGTTTGAGTTTAGCTGATTTGCATTTGAAAGTTTTAACCTTTATAGGCAAGAAGATCAAGCTTTGGAATGAAGTCCTAAATGTGAATGCCAATTATTGTGACCCTCTGAACAGCGGTTTGTTATCAGTTTTAAAAACTTTGAACTTTAAAAGCTTGAAGCTTAATAGTTGGAATTCACCTAAAACTTAATCAGCACTTAAGGCTAACAATTGCAAGTTGTTCACAGAGTCTGACCAGAAGTGGTCCATTCATTCTCAAGTTACAGTGTCTACAAAATGTTTACTATGAAAATGCAGTCTCCCAGGCATATGGTCACACATTTTTCCAAAAATGCTCAAAACATGTTCTAGGACAAGAAAGTGTGTTTTTTCTGTTGAAAACATGAAGTTGTTTTTCTAAACAATACTTCCTCCATATATTAAATACTTCGAAAGTAAAAAAAAATGATAGAAGGGAATATGGAATTTCAGTATTGGAGAGTTTCAGTGCTTGAGAGTTTCATAATGCCCGATTGCAAACAGCCATGTGTTTCACATTAGCAATGGACATCCATTCTATATTTTGTCATAATTATATTTCTGACACTTGTGGTCCATTTGCTGCGGTGGGCCGGCACCCTGCCCGGGGTTTGTTTCCTGCCTTGCGCCCTGTGCTGGCTGGGATTGGCTCCAGCAGACCCCTGAGACCCGGTAGTTAGGATATAGCGGGTTGGATAATGGATGAATGGTCCATTTGTGTGCTGTTTTCACAAGACTTGATGCAATTGTTCATTTATTACTTAAATGTTTTTCGTTGTGGTTGAGCTGATAGATAGTTTATTCAAACATTAGAGCTCTTCTGTGTTTCCATACATTTGTTGTTTTGCAAAGCTTAAAGTTCACATTGAAAAGATCTGAACCACACTGTCAGAAACAAAGGAAGGGAAACCAAACTTTCCCTTTGTGTCTGAAAGTTTCCTATAGTTTAGTTCTTCAGGTTTTAAATACTAAAACTGGGAAAGGAGGAACAACTGGGTAGTACTGGAATTCAGCACATGGTACAATTTGCATTTAAATTCCGTCAGACTATCTTTATGTTGTAACATTTTCATAAATGCTGGTTGCCAGCCTGCTACTTAAATTGTTACTCCACAGTAATTGTTGATTTATTGCTGATTTATTAATGCAGTTTAAAACTAACAATGAGGCAAGGTAAAAAGTTTGTTGCTTTTTTTTTTCCTTGCATTATTATGGTCTTCCATGTAGCTGCGGTCAGTTATTTCTTTAAAACTGAAGGTGCAAAGTAAAGTTATAATTCTAGTGGCAGTAATAACTTTGTTAACAGAAATTCCACTTATGAATATAAAGTACCAAAGAGCTTTAATTTTTTATATTAGTCAAACCCTGGTTCCACTGTCTCCTCCACCCCAATTAATTCACAAATTTTCATTGTTTTGTTACAGCTATAAAACTCACAATATATACATAGTCACTCTTCTCACTCCTTTCTTCAGCAGATGGTACAGAACCATTCACACACACACTGAAGTTGGTTCAGAGGCAGCTTCTACTCATACATACAGAACATTACATACAGTATAACATACTGTGCACTGCATATACAGTATTTCAACATACTACTATAAATGTTATGTGGTTAAATTCCAGTTATATATTCTCTCCTCTAGTGAAGTTTCATTCTAATTTTCAGAAAACTGGCAGAGTTTATGTAAATTAGTATAATCCTTGTGCTTCATCCTTCAGTATTGCGGGATGCAGTTAAGCAGTTTCTCTGGGAGAAGTCAGTGGCTTTGGAATTGTATCTTTCAGTTAATTGGTCAGATTGCTTTTGGGATTACCAATGCAACTTGGATGTCATAGCTGATCTTTGTTTAGTATTTTGAAATATTTGTGCTTCTTTCTTGTTTGTTTCTGCAATGTTTAGCTGCTTGTATTAATCATGCAGAACTGACTCAGTATTTGTTTCTGAACCCTGCATTTTGTCAGCAAGCTCAGCCCTCTGGAGTTGCTTATTAACTGCTTTGAAGAAATTCAAGATGCCACTTGTTCCAGCATGACCAATTTCCTTCACTCATGATCTCCACAATAAAACGTAATGACTTCCATCACGGTCAGATCTAACATCTGGGTCACTTGAGTGCGCACCCTGAGGCCCCTTGTCGCAAAGGGCCTTTAGTATATGCTAGAAATAAATCTTCTTATATAATACGCTGGGGCAGCACGATGATGCGGTGGGTAGCGCTGCTGCCTCGCAGTTAGGAGACCCAGTTTGCTTCCCGGGTCCTCCCTGTGTGGAGTTTGCATGTTCTCCCCATGTCTACGTGGGTTTCCTCCGGGTGCTCCGGTTTCCTCCCACTGTCCAAAGACATGCAGGTTAGGTGCACTGGCGATCCTAAATTGTCCCTAGTGTGTGCTTGGTGTGTGTGTGTGCGCGTGCCCTTTTCCTTTCCCTGTTTCCTGCCTTGCGCCCTGTATTGGCCGGGATTGGCTCCAGCAGACCCCCAAGACCCTGTATTTAGGATATAGCAGGTTGGATAATGGATGAATGGATGGATATACAGTAATACGCTACCGTGGCTGTTCGTTTGTCTGTCCAGGATTTGCTCGCAAACCGTTTCACCTATTGACTTGAAATTTGGTACACATATACTTTGTGACATCTACTATCTGCTTTCGGTGTGATGATTTTTATTACTCTTTTTATTTTTATTTTATTTTATTGTAGAATCAACTCTCCACAGCGAGCAGCAGTGCGGCTGTGCAGTGCATGCATACGGGCGCCGTTCTCATTCCCTACTACCTTTCCCGTCACTTCCCCTACCTCTTCATATCTTTAATCATTCTTGAGGTAGATTGAAGACTTAAGTGCCAGCTTAAGTGAAGAATTAAAGAAAACGTACTAAGTAATTGCAACACAAAAACTAACTTAATCAGTTTTAACGCGAAAAGATGCAGATGAAAGAAGAGAAGCAGTGGGCCGCTAGGGTGGAGAAAAGAAGAGCTGTTCAGGAAGCAGCAAGCGCTTCAACCTCTGAGCAAATGAATGCTAAACAGAGACAGAGAAAGAGAATGAAAACTACGAAATGTTCAAGTCAAGAGTATTCACTGCACGTTATCGTGCAGTACACCGTTACTGGTGTCTAATAAAAGGAAATGTCCACTTTTTTACCAAGTGGCATTCAGAGCAACCCAGTATCCAGATCCCATCTCCACCTCACTTTGATTCTCACAATTAAAAACCTGTCAAATCATAACCTAAATAAAACATTTTTATAAGAAAAATATGATTGGACAGGGCACAATTAGATCAAGTGCCTATTGGTCACTTTTATGAGATCATGCATGTGATGTTTTACCATGCTGCAAAAGAGAAAAAGACAAAAAAGAATGGTCACTCAAACCAAAAGCCCAGTGACGCAACAAATGGAAAAAATAGATAGAGAGGCATAAGAGTATCTTTTGCCAACACCTACACTTGTACTGACATTTGCAGCTTAAAACAATTATGATTTTATCAAGCTTGTGGGACTGATGAGACAGACAGGAACCAGTAAATATCACTGGTTCTAGAAGCCTTGGCAGCGATGTGCACTCCGATAACACCAACATAGATGTGAACAAAAAGGTGGAAGACAAAGAGACTGCAGCGGTTGATAAGATGCATCAAACAATGCCAAACTAGAATGAAAGGCCCCCTTTCTGTTTTTGATTTATTTCTTGCAAATATGTGAACTCAAAATGCTCAATTAAATCTCATCTTTAGGCCACAAAGTGGCACAGTCCTTTTAAAAATGTTGAATTGATGTTTCTCAATAATGTGATGTTGCACTTTATCAGTTAGTTTGTTGCATTCATTGAAATGCATTAATGAACAAAAAATGAAAGACATTGTTGACCCTATGTGAAGTTTTCCCAGATTTATTTTTGAAATATGTGATGTTCATAACGTTTGAGTGTATGCGTATGCCTAGTGAGGTAATGAGTTGAGGTGAGGGGGACGTTTTGAGTTTTGACACCCAGGGGCCTGTGAGGGTTTTAATCCAGCAAAATACAGCAGACGTTTACAGGTCAGAATACTCAGAAAGGCTTACCATGCTTCCTGGATCCGTTTTTGCTGTTCATATCCTGGCTTCATTCAAATAGAATCTCATTAATTTTATAAACATCCATTGGATTCCAATAATTCTTGTGTGCTTCATGTGTGAAATCTGTCCTAGATTGGTATATTAAAAAATATCTTATTGACCACCTTATATTTATGACATTATTTAATATTTTTGCACTTGTTGACACATGGCAACCTGATAGTGTTATGACCAAGATGACTGAGGGTACTTCTCTAGGCTTTACTTTTTAATAATGAAGAGTTATTTATTTCCAGAAGTATGCATTAGAAAAGTCATAAGACAACAATCGAACACACATCGCCATAAATGAAAGACAAAAAATCATAAATATAATTAATCCAATAAAGAGTTAGATTTATTCATCCTAAGACCATAATGAAAACCATTGCCTCAATTTCTGTAACAAAACTTCATGTGCTAAAATTGACATTATAAAACCAGTTTAATCTAGTATTATTAGTTATTTCTCCTGGTTCACCAGTGCTCTTTAAGTAATGAAATCAGTAATATATAAAATAAAAGAATCTGGAATTCAAGTAATTTGCAAAATCCTAACCAGTCTATATTAGATAACTTGTCTCACCAAGATATGTAACACTTTAAAATTGATTGTTGCTTAATAAATCCAATTCATTCATTTGCTTTGATACGTAAACTGCTCCTATTTAATCTCATTATCATTATATCATCAATATGTCCATCACTTCTAGTACTCATTTAGATTTTCTCAAAAATGACATTCCCTCATAACTTAAAAAATCTAATTTCTCTGCTCCTGAATTTGCAAATTGCTAACCTATTTCTCATTTTCCATGTATGTCTAAAGTTTGAAACAGATCTTCTTCAATCAATCAATCAACATTTATTTATATAGCACATATTCATACAAAAAAATGTAGCTCCAAGTGCTTTACAAAATGAATAGAAAAATAGAAGACACAATAAAAAATAAACATAAGTCAACATTAATTAACATAGAATACGTAAGGTCCGATGGCCAGGGTGGACAGAAAAAACAAAAAAAAAACTCCAAAAGCTGGAGAAAAAATAAAATCTGTAGGGGTTCCAGACCAAGAGACCGCCCAGTCCCCTCTGGGCAATCTACCTAACATAAGTCAAACAGTCCTCTTTGCATTTAGGGTTTTCATGGAAGGACCTGATGATGATGGTCACGTAGACTTCTGGCTTTCAGTCCATCAATGTTGGTGCATCATGATGCTTTGAGTAGGTGGTGGTGGCGCAGGCCGCCACCACAAAGAAACCGGAAAAAGAAACAGAAGACAGAGTTGGGGTCAGTACGGATTTTAGAGCCACTATGAATAGTTATTGTGATGAATTGAACATACAGAGTATCAGTATTAAGTTAAAGTGAAGTTAGGAGAAGGCCATGTTAAAAGTAATGTGTTTTCAGCAGTGTTTTAAAGTGCTCTACTGTATTTGTCTGGCGAATTCCTATTGGCAGGCTATTCCAGATTTTAGGTGCATAGCAGCAGAAGGCCCCCTCACCACTTCTTTTAAGTTTAGCTTTTGGAATTATAAGGAGACACTCATTTGAAGATCTAAGGTTACGATTTGGAATATAATGTGTCAGGCATTCCGATATATAAAATGGAGCAAGATTATTTAAGGCTTTATAAACCATAAGCAGTATTTTAAAGTCAATCCTGAATGACACAGGTAACCAGTGTAGTGACATCAAAACTGGAGTAATGTGTTCGGATTTTCTTTTCCCAGTTAGGATTCTAGCAGCTGCATTCTGCACTCGTTGCAAGTGATTTATGTCTTTTTTGGGTAGTCCTGAGAGGAGTGCGTTACAGTAATCTAGTCTACTGAAAACAAAAGCGTGAATTAATTTCTCAGCATCTTTCAATGATATAAGAGGTCTAACTTTTGCTATGTTTCTTAAGTGAAAAAATGCTGTCCTAGTGGTCTGATGAATATGCGATTTAAAATTCAGATTACAGTCAACAGTTACCCCTAAATGTTTTGCTTCCGTCTTAACTTTTAATCCTAGTGCATCAAGTTTATTTCTGATAACCTCATTGAATCCATTATTGCCAATTACTAAGATTTCAGTTTTCTCTTTATTTAGTCTGAGAAAATTACTATTCATCCATTCAGAAATACCAGTAAGACATTGTGTTAGTGTATCGAAAGAGTCGGAGTCATCAGGTGCTATAGATAAGTACAGCTGTGTGTCATCAGCATAGCTGTGGTAGCTCACGTTGTAACCTGAGATAATCTGACCTAACGGAAGCATGTAGATTGAGAAAAGCAGCGGACCCAGGATAGAACCTTGTGGAACACCATATCGGATATCATGTGTCTTTGAGGTGTGATTACCACAACTAACAAAGAATTTTCTACCTGTCTTTTCTTGTCTTTTTCCATAGCTTACAACCACATGCAGATATGTCTGGTACTGTTCTGAAATTGTTTGGTTTCTATCAGTTCACCCACAGTCAGTTCATATCAATAGATAATTTCAAATCTGCTACCATTCCCTTTCCATCTGGTGGTTTCCCAAGACTCAATTTTAGGTCCCTGTTTTGTGTTGTAAAGTACAGTTCTTACCTCACTTAGGTAATATACTGTGCAAATCAGATTAACGGCTTTATATTTATGCAGCTAACATTCAACTCTACTAGGCTATTCATGACCTCCCTGTTGATTTTTCTTCCTCTGAGACTGTTTTAAAGAAATACAAGCTTTTGCTGAGTTTTAGTTTTCTGCATCTAAATTTGAACAAAACTGATGTGTTATGTGTTGCATCTTGAAAAAAATGTGAGCAACCATCTTTTTAAATTCTCTAAGAAATAGTACAAAAAACATTATTTGCTTTTTGCATACACTTGGAGTTGTGTTTGTTTTAATGCATAATTAAAAGGTACTTTTAAGTTTGCGTATTTTCTTCTCGGAATATGTCTCAATTCTGATGTCAGAAAAAAACTTTATTTATTTATTGTCAATGCTTTATATAGTAGTTTTCCAATGAAACCTTTACAAAAGTTTGCAGAAAATATAGAGCTGAGGTGCTCATCTGTTAACACCTATAAAGACCTTGTCAAGCATTAGCCTGTTTATCACTAGAATTAACAAAGCTTATGAAAAAACTCAGAAATGCAGCCCACCTTAAATCTGCTCGCACCTCTCCGTCAGCGTCTTTTGTCTTGTAAATGTGTCAATAAGCCCAAGAAGAAAGCAGCCTACTATTCCATCATCCCACCGCCGCAGAAAATGCAAAAACCTCTCCCTGCTCAAGTTTATCAGGGAGTGAAGAAGTACCTAGAGCTGTATAGGCTAAAAAATATGTTATTATTTGGAATACATGCATTTCACGAGTGTTCCAAGTCTACAAAGATCTATGTAAGTGTAGGATGACAGGAAATGCAAGAAATGTTGAACACATACCTAAAAGACAAACTTTTTCCATGTTTTAGTACTAACGACAAAATATAGACATGAAGTGTATAATATGTGAAGACTGGAATCCAAATATCAAATAAGCACTTTCAGAAAAGGTACAAGTATAACAGAATAAGTGTGCTTTTATTCAAGACTATAACTGAAGAAAAAGAAATTGGGTTAGTGTGGTTTGTTGTAGTGACTTCTTTGTTAGTACAGCGGTAAGAACTGCTGACTCCTATTCAAAGGGTCACTGGTTCGAGCCTCCCTGCATCTCAAAATAAATGTTTTGAGTAGTGAGTTGCTCTTATTGTTAATATTTACAATAAAAACATACATTTGGGGCGGCACGGTGGCGCAGTGGTAGCGCTGCTGCCTCGCAGTTAGGAGATCTGGGTTCGCTTCCCAGGTCCTCCCTGCATGGAGTTTGTATGTTCTCCCTGTGTCTGCGTGGGTTTCCTCTGGGTGCTCCGATTTCCTCCCACAGTCCAAAGGCATGCAGGTTAGGTGGATTGGCGATTCTAAATTGGCCCTAGTGTGTGTCCTGCAGTGGGTTGGCGCCCTGCCCAGGATTGGTTCCTGCCTTGTGCCCTGTGTTGGCTGGGGTTGGCTCCAGCAGACCCCCATGACCCTGTGTTTGGATTCAGCAGGTTGGAAAATGGATGGATGGGCATACATTTGATTTGAGTCTGTAACAGCCGGTGTAAATGTATGATACTTGTAAAGGTTAACATTTCTTTTTTTTTTTCCATTTTTATTCTCTCAGTCGCGTTCACGCTTGCCCTGATCTGACACAACTGTTTTCAAATAAAGACGTGCTCTAGCAGAGGTGAACTTGATGGATGAGGCCGAGGGTTCTACATCGGAGAAAGAGAACAGAAGCACCCCCACAAGAAATGTCCACTCACATATAAGAACAACGCAGCTGCATCAGACATAAAGGCAAAAGATAGCACCATTTGGATGCAGGACGAGGTCGGGCGTCATCCTGCCAGTCATTCTGCCCCACCCCTGTCCTCCAATGAAGCCGCACAGCTTACAGAGCTTGCCAACACATCGTGCAAAGTCCTGTTTGTGATTATGTTTTGTGATGGTCTTTACATAAGAATCATTTATATGTTACTTATATAAAAGCCAGATTGAATGTTATTTATCTTGATTAATTTACTTATTTTCCTACAGCGTAAAGTCACAAGTAGACGGCAGAGCTTCCTCTGTTTGATCGACAAGGGCATGCCCACAAATTACATGTGTAATGCCATGAAAAATGACTGCTGACACTTCAGTATGTGATCAATGGTACCAGAATGCAGTCAGACTTCTTTTTTGGGCACATTCACCGTCCAGATCTAAACACCAGCATGGAGAGTCGCTCGCATACTGAAGAGTTTATAGCTGCAGGTGGAAGCTGCCGTCGGACTTTTGCAGTCACTGTACTTTGTATATAAAAGTCAAATCGAATGTTATTTACCTTGATTTATTTACTTATCTTCCTACAGTGTAAAGTCACAAGTAAACTGCAGAGCTTCCTGTGTTTGATTCACATGCTGACACAGTATATGTGTACTGAACTGACTTTAGAGCTTTGGTAATTCTAGTGTTAATGAGGCCTGCATTGGTTACCTGTTGAACAATTTGCTTAAGTCAAAGTTTTATCCTTATATTTAAAGTTGTACATGAAAAATCCACTTTAAATTCATCAGGTTTGTTAGGTAGTAATAGTAGTAGTATTATCACATGTAGAATTTAGAGTGAAGCTCATACTTGCATGTCCAACAATTCTATTAAACTGATCACTGTAAATGAAGGGACATTATTCAGTATCAAACTGAAACTCATATCTTACCTGTTCAGTCTGCAAGGGTAGTAAACAATACTATTTTTACATGTCTATGTCTGTGCATATATATATCTATATATATATGGTAACCACCTAATAATCAGATTGTGATTCACTTTGCTCACCAACCCCCATGTAGGCCCTACACGCTAGTCATTTCCCAGATCTGCTGCTAGCGATGAATCATGCTGTGCTTTTGGATAAACACGAATATCAACTCTGTCTTTGATATCTCCGTATTTTGAAACTATTATTGCTGACAATCTGTCACATGTTGGTTTATTATATATGCAAACGTGATCGTTTAGATTCATATAGAAATCCAAGAAAACATTGTCCATGTTTTTCAGATAAAGTGAGATACTTTTGGATGCATGGATTTGTATCCAATATTGGCTGTAGAATTTCTAATACGTCCAATCATTTAACTCTTTCAATTCTATGTTGCATAGCTTCTTCGTGATCATAAATATTTAAATAAGTATCTAACAAGTGCTTTTCTCATTACTTTGAAGAATTTAGTGTTGTAAAAGATGGGGCACCACTGAGTCCCAAAACCCCAGACACCCACACTAAACAGTCCCAGGTGCAAAATAATTTTTATTTTCATAAGATACCTCAAACACAGGTCAATCCACAATCCTTCTTTTCCTCCTCTAGATGAGCTTTGCCTTCTGCCTCCCAACTCTGACCTACCGTAGGATACTGGACGACTCGCTTTTATGTCAGACACGAGAGTACTTCCAGTACCGTGACATGACCCGGGTCAGACAGAAGTCTCCTGGAGCAGGGAGTCCCTGCCCCCATTGGCACCCCCAAGGACCATGACAGGAGTGTCCCTCAGGACTATGACTCCCAGATATCCCTGCGGGTGTCCCCACCGGGTCCGCCACAGCCGACCGCTGCCATCTGTTATACGGAACAGAAGGGGAGTTTGGTGCATCCAGGGCCCCAAATCCCCCTTCTTATCCAGTAAGTTATCCCTTTACAAGGGATATTGCTTGAGTTCCATCCTTACTAGGTTATGTATCCTTCTATACTGTCCTTCAATTATGGACCGGGAAAGGGTCCAGCATGGCACTCACATATAACATTTGTTAGTTTTCTGTTTTTTATGTTGAGTTGTAAAGGGTGTTGTCATTTGGCTCTGGGGGGCTATCTTCTTTTAAGGCTGAGCCAGAGGCACAGAAATTGTCTGCACTTTTTGAAAACAAAGGAATGACTCATTGGAGAAAAGAATACTAGATTCTTTTTGCTTGTCTGCTGGCTATAAATTTGTGTTCCCTTTTTGTTTAGTTGGTGGTTTTTAGTCCTTTGGTGTTTGGATCTGTTTACGCTATACATCCTTAAAAAAAATCTCTAGCACCTACTCCAAAAAAAAAAAAAAAATTCCATATTAATCCATTTCAGGTCCTGTTCAAAGGATTCAGTGATTTACTCCTCCACTACTGGATTACTGAATGCTCATGTTAACGTAACATTCATCAAATAAAGCAACAATCTTCCCTCTGTCTAAATTACAGACCACTATCATTAAAGAATACAGACACAAAGATGCTCTTAGACAGCAAAATGACAGCAATATATTAATAAATCCTGATCAAAGTAGATCTGTGCATTCTGAACTATCATCAGTCGAGGGATGCATGCATCTGCATATTCTTGACATTACGTCCTTTAACTCTTTCAGGGCTGATGTCGACTTTTGTCAAAAGGAGGAGTTTATGATGGTAATCAACTGTACACTGTGACAAAACCATCCGTTATGTTGGACTCTCATTACTAGAAGGAAAGTTAGATTCATTGGTTTGACTGAGATTCCATGCGCTCACGTGAGTAGCAAGGCGCACACAATGGCAAAAATGGCACTGACATCTGCCGAGAGATCAAAGCGAATATGAAAAGCAAAATACTCCATGGATGACGTCTTGCCTATTATATCTGAACTGGACTATGACTTGTCAGACTCAGATTTTGATATAAGTGATTGAAAACGAATGTGAGGTTCCAGCTTCAGCTGATCAGTCCCCAGCTAGTCTTGCTACTGACAATGTTCGCCAGGGAGGACTGCCACTTAAAAATCAGATTGTAATGCACTGCAATCGTGACTGCCACTGCTGCTGTCCCAGCCACACAAAGGCAGCCTGGCAGCAAGCCTGCCGCACATTCTTAGCAAACTGGCAGCCACAGCATGCAGCAACAGATGTTTTATGTTGATTTCTGTGTGAAACCATCGTTTTTTTTGGAAAAAATATTCAGCCCTCAAAGAGTTAATGTCTGTAGGGGTGCAGGCAAATTATTTGATGTCTTAAAAGTATTTTTTTAATGGTTCAGCACCATATAGATTTTTGTGCTCATTATATTGGGTGGAATTGACTCTTCAATTCCACCCGGGGGAGTAAATACTAACATTACTCAGTTATTGTCTGCTTTTTTTCTTTTCATATTTTTTTCTTTTTTTCATTTTTATTACTATTTAATTTAATATTGTTTCTTTGTATCAGTATACTGCTGCTGGATTATGTGAATTTCCCCTTGGGATTAATAAAGTATCTATCTATCTATCTATCTATCTATCTATCTATCTATCTATCTATCTATCTATCTATCTATTGTAATGATTGTTGTGTTTTATTCTACCAATTCTGCTGTTATTGTAACAGCTATTAATATTTCTGGTTCACTTGGAACGCATAGCTGTTTTTTCATTTGCTTTGCCACTCAAACATGTGGTGGTGACTGTACACAATCTTTTTACATCTCCCATTATCACAAAAGTACCATGCTATCTAAATCTAATGTAAATGACATTTTTTTAGACATCTCTCTCTAGCTTTCCCCATGCAGGACTTTGAATTTATTTAAGCTCTGTGACATTATCTCCAGTTATAAAATGAATTCTTCAACATTTCACTGTTCCTTTAACAAAATGAAGCCCATCCTACTAGGTTGTTAGGTACTTGTTAAAAGTTAGTTCACTCTCCTTGATATTCACATTTAGACTGTATTGATTATGATCATCTTTAAATTTCAATCTCTTTCCTTTACTGTGATTATTGCCTCTAATTTCAGTGTTACAAACTCTTTGATTCCTTCTCTTTTATAGTGGGCTAGTGTGAAAATTGTTTCTTTTTTTGCACAGAGCTAGTTACAGGCTCCACACACCATGCACATTAAAAACCTAATAAAATAGAACAATTTTATTAATGAACATAAACAAATGAAAATAATATAAAGTGCATTAACATTATAATCGACAAATGGATAGTAATTGGGGCTGTGAGAACTGGGTTTTAACTTGAGCCCAGATGAGTGAGAGTAACTGAGGTGTATGGTGATCTGATACCCCAGTTGGTTCCTATGTTGTGCCTGATAATATTTTTCTCTTTTGTTAAATTTATTCACAAATAGATAAAATTAGATTTCAATCTTCTAACATAAGCAGATTTGCTTTTTAACTGTCATGACATCCACATATACTGTTTTTCACAATTTGACTGTAATTTTTTTTTTGCAAAAATCCCTTTTTCCTGCCATTAAAAGAAAAAATGAAATATAGCTTTGAACATAATTTTTATTCGGTAACAGCTAGCTAAGAGGGATTATTTAAATTACAGTTCCTTAGGCAAAATATTCAGAAATATTTCCAAGAAAATGATTTAAAGCAATATTATACTGAGAGTGAAATATAGCTGAATTTTATTATAGCGTGAAAATCCCTGTTTAAAAAAAAAAGTCTTGTTTTTTTCTGCAGACTATATATGCTATTAAAATTTCTCATAGTGATAGTTTTGATTTGCATATCATTCTCAAATTGATAAAAACTGGTTTGTCTCCATCTTTATGGGAAATGTTTGATCACATATAAAGCTTTATTGTAATTTTAATTGGCAGATTAAAAAATATTATACACCTTTATTACAGTGTGGTTACTGGCACCCAATCGTTTGGCTCACTGTAATGAGGAAGGAATCATAATGAAAGTCCCATGCACAGTCCCTTAATTGTCCTTAACAAAGGGCCTACATAAAACAGTCTAATTTCTGAGACAAATAGCATCATAACTTACACCCTCATAACAAGGCCTGAATGTACAGAATATTTCTCCATTAAAAATGCGAAGGTCAATGGCTTTCTTTTACATCATTGTGGCTATATGTTGCTTCTCTTTTGCATCATGAGCACTGAGTGGTAAACTGCTAAATGAACCATGATGACACAATAAAATATGCATAGTGTTTGTAAATTATCATTAAGGTTGAGAATACATTTCTAGATACAATAGTCTTTTTAAAAGGGACAATTGCCTGCTGTCCTGATAATTATGTTGTTTGTTGTTTAACATTTATCTTAGGACTTCCGTTAAACAACAGAAAATGTGAATAAAATGCTCTTAGGCAAAATATGCCAGGTTGGTGCTAACAAGGAGCAGGGTAAAACATGCTGTATTTGGTAATGTTAGCTTCGTGAATGTTGCTGTTTATGGTCTTTTTCAAGATTACCGTAATGAAATTTGAAAAATCTGCTTGTTCGGATTACAGAAAAAATATTCATTCATGCAAACAAGAAAAGGTAAATTTCAAAAGCTGGTGTATATTAAACAATATAATATACTATACTTCCATAGACACATGTCGTTACATAATAATTTCATTATATTTTTTCACCAAATGTAATTATACACAGCGACCACTACCAAACTGATTGTTAATATGTGGTGACACACAAATAAGTCATTCATAAAGGCTTACATGGCTCAATTATCATTTTAGTGGCAGCACAAAGTAATTTCCATGCTTATTTTTTTGGCAGCAGATCCTTTCCAATGTGTGGTGTAAGTCAGTTATTTTTAAATTATTAAAAGACATAAACTTATTTTGCAGACGTTTTGTGCATTGGTCTTCTCAACCAATATTTATCCATTCATGAAATATCAGACACTGGACAGGAGCCAACCTTGGCTGGTCAGCCAGATATTATCATGAAGCAATCAAACACAAGCACACATGGATACATTCAGACAAACTGGGCCAAATCACAGCCACTAATAAATGTAATGAAGGAAACCATGAAACTTAGAGACCATGAGATTATCAGAGTATAACTTGACACAGAACTTATAGGCATGACGTACTCCTGACAGACTCAGAGAATTAAAACCATTTAGTCTCGAGCAGAGGAAACTGCATGAGGATCTCATTTCAGTTTTAAATCCTCAAAGATATTGATAAAGCAGATCCAGAAGAATTCCTTCAACTTTACTATGGATCATGTACTTAAGGACACCAGTGGAAAATGCATTTAGGACGGCAGCCAGATACTGAGACATGTAGTTGAAGCCAAAACTTTGAAGAAGTATCTGGATGAAACATTGAGACAGCTTAGCTATTAGCTAAATAAACAAGCTTGATGGACTGAATGGTCCTCTCTCATTTGTCACGTTTCTTATGTTCTCATGATCTTAAGTTGTGGTGGGTGAACACGTGCTGAAGGCTCGGTGGGGCCAGTCACTTTTTACTCTTTTTTTTTTTATTTATATTCGCACATTTCCAACACAGGTGCCTTCATTTATTTACCTTTCCTTCAAAGGTTCACATAATGTTGTCTGCCTAAAGATCCCAGGCCAAGGTTTCCAACCTAAAGAACAATACTTTCCATACTAAGGTGACCAGAAGTAAAGACCCCAGTGAGCCTTTTTTAAAAAAATAAAACAACTTATAAGCAATTACCTACTTGAACAACTGGTTGCTACGAGAAGAGCTTAGTGTACTTCATTACCACATGTATGAGGTCAAAATTTCAAAACTGAATAAAAGAAGACAATTAAGAAAACTGCAGCATTGTTTAGTAAATTTGGCCACTATGACAATTGGATTCAAGAGTGTAATGTCAGTATACATCCCTGTGTTCCAAATTAATTGATCTAGGAACATTGTCGAAAAAATGCCCATATTATTAGTATTAAAGAAAATTCAGAGGGTGGTATTTCCAGAGTTTTTGAAGAAGCTGTGGTCAGCTATATTTTCCTGCTTGTTTATCTCCTCTGGAGTGATTTAAACATATCAGGATTCTCCCTGAAGATTTTAATTGCATCCAAAGTCCCTGATAATGAGGTTTGTCAATTATGGTGACATTTCTAAAGGAAGTCTGGAGAGTCATCAGTCAGCACCAAGACAGGCATCAAATTCATCCATCCCCCTATTTTATGCCCATCTTCTTCCAAAGCCAGAAAGGCAATGGCATCTGTATAATGAAAATTGACTGACATTAATAGATTTTGTTCAATTTTGTTATGAATAATTTCAGAAAAGAATACACAATTTTACTCTAATTGTAATTATTTTCTAGAAGGTCTTGCCCTACCTACTGTAAATCCAATGAAAAAAATTCCTCCCTATTAGACTCCCATCTCTTATCTAATCTAAGCCACTTTTCCAAGTATTAAATATCTTCATTCCCCACAAATGGCTGTGATCACGCATATCTTAAAAGAAAAGACAGGCGCCCTTTGACTGCTCAAACTAACCCATTTTCTCTCATGAACTCTGATGTACAGCTTATGGCAGAACTTCTTGCCTGCTACAGAAATTTTTCACTGCCTCCTTTATATAATGTATTAAAGCAACTTCAAGTTTACTATCTTCAGCCACCATTCCCTCACTAGATACACAAAATACTATTGGCATATAAATTGTGCCTTTCATTGGTGGGCTTAATGACTTAATGTGGTTCAACACTAAAACTCTTTATTCAACCCCTTCAGCAACCATATTTACCAATTATTTATGTTTTAATCTTCCTCTAGACTTCCTGGTCATAAATTGATTCCCGTCACCCAATTAATTAATATGATGCCTGACAAAAAATTCTTATTTTATGCTGATGGCCTCCTGCCCTTTTTGGCACACCCCCTCTGATATCCCTTATATCCATAATTTATTTTAATTCTAAAAGTTTTTTATCTGTTTATAAAATCAATTGATACAAATTTCTGCTCTTAAATATCTTTCTCTTGCACCCTCTGTTCTAGTGACAAATGTATTTATATAATATGACATAAACATTGCTAACTGATTACAGGACAGTGTTTTCTAACTTCTGCAGCATTAAAAACAAATTTCTTCTGTTCTCCTCCCGTTCTGTGATTTCATTCTTATTTGGCTATTATTGAAATAAGTATTATTCCATGCTTAAAAATTAATGTAGACCATTCACTTTTGTGTCTGAGTTTGGCAACATGACGTCCTATCCTCCAGCACTTTATCCTGGAATACTATTTTTAAAAAATTACTCCTGTTTCCAGATGTCTCCAATTATGTGCATATTCAGCTAAAAGCATGCATCCTTATCAAATGGCCTGATTTACTGTGAGACTGGACATTGAACAATACTGCAAGCATTGTTCTTCAATAGAACCTGTCACATTCCTCTTCATGTTTGGGGCTGTCTACATCTTCTCTATCTGGTCATTAATTCCTAACTCTCTTTCACATTACTTTCTGACCTCATAAATTTTATCTTCTATACCTCTATGCTCTTGAGTTTATCTCTGTTCAATGCTGTCTTTGTTCAGCTCAAGGGTTGTTAAGTCATCGATGGTCCCACACTGGATGTTTCTTAACTATGATTCTGTCAGTTTCTGGAGATCTTCATTTTACAAGATAATACTCCGTAGGTTATCTGCATCATGGGTCAATAGGTCATCTTTCTGCAATATTAAGAAATGGAAGCAGCTCAAGAGGATAGAGGTGTCACATGACCGGGGCCATGGAGACTATGGTTTCCTTGTTGATGTCTGACATTTTTTGATGGTTGGGCTGTAGTTCTCTCTCATGATTGTCTCTCATGTGTCCTAGTAATCCTTTAAAACTAATTGTTAATTTCTTTCTTGTATTTATTTAATCTATCAAAATTTTAGAAACAGCTTATCACACAGCATATAAGGGATTCGTTAAAGATGAAACCAACAAAGACACAGCCAAAATGTAAACCTCCCACAAAATGTACCAAAATCTTTAATCTTTAATTGTCTCTACTTCATAATGTCATAATTTTATGTTTATGCTATACGCAAAATAAATGCAAGCAGGAATCAAACTCATTTTTAATTAGAATATAACATATCAGGCAAAATTAAATCATTATAGCAGATGTATTTCCTGAAACAGTTACAGTCCAATAAGCAGGAACTGAAAGATTCTAAAAAGTAGAACTGAATGATTTAATCCTTCAGGTGATAAAGGATTTTATTGAGGCATCATGTGGTACATTCCTAAATAAGTATTGTGACAAAAAGAGATTGAGACATACAAATGCTGGAATACCCCCATTTAACGTTTTGCAGGTATACTGTATGTAGAAAAACCAGAGAAAGTCAATAATAGAAGGATTAGTACGGCAATGTCAGGGTTCTTTAGCCTGAAAAAGAGGCTTCGTTGGCAAAGGTTCCATCCACTTCTGAAGCTGGTCCATTAATAAATGATGACATCTGGTATTTTGCATCTTATAAATCAACTGGAATGGACTTTCATGAACAGGGAGGACATGGCATCATTGTAAGTCAGAGGCATTCTCCTCCACTCTAAAGGCAAAAGGGAAAGTTAGTCAATGTCTGGACCAGCCATTTTTTTCCTCCACTGGGTTCTTACCTCATCAAAGCCTGTGAAACGCTCCTAAGCTTGAATATGTGACACCACATACTTAGTACACACTATTAAGGTCTGCCTTTGATTTAATTAAAGGGGGTCCTCGGGTTACGACACAGTTCCATTCCTACAACACTGCTGTAACCCAAATTTTGGTGTAAGTCGAAACACACTCTAGCCTAAGTCACTTAAGTATCCTAACACATTTGCAAAATCATAATCTAGAACATAAAAACACAACTAAGCCACAGAAAAAAGGACATAAATATACTATACTGTACACTGTACTGTAGTAACAGAAAAAATTAGTGTAAAAAAAATCCTTACCTTTATTCCTTCTCACGTCTTAATTTTTTTAAGTTTTTATGGGAGTGAGCGTTGTAAACTCAAAACGTTGTATGTTGAGACGTTGCAACCCGAGGACCCCCTGTACTGACCACACAGCATAAAATGTTAATTATTGAGATGTAATTAGCAGAATCACGCTAACCACTCATTTGATCAACAAAACATGTATTAATTATGATTGATGTCCTAAAGTTACCTAAGTCCAGGTTTAAACTGAACTCCTTGCTAGATTTCTTTTTATATTGTTTGTAATCACTAACCTTGAAATAGTCTAAAATGATGCCCCCGTACTTTTTCTTGAAATGTATTTATTTTAACCTTCAGGGAGTGGCCAAAAAAGGAGGGAACCCCATAAAGCTTCATGTCATGCATAAACAGACATCAGCATGAGTCAAACGGTATATCATATGTGGGTGTTTTCTCATACCGGTGAGTCAGGAAGTGCTGGACAAAAAAAATCTAAAGGGATTTCAAAGCATTCATAATTCTTATGAACACAAAAAGGTAATACAAAAGTAACATATTGTTGTAACCATGTTACAACTTTAGTTAGTTACATTACTCTTTACTTACAAAAAAGTAAGTCTCTTTCAAAAGTAACAATCCCCAACACTGCTGTTGAGTGGAGACATTTAGCATGTTGATTAGCAGCACACTGAAGTAGGAATTTCACTGTGCTCTGTGCATGTGACAATAATGATCCTACGTTATCTAAGCCTATAAACATTCTCCAATCAGCTTAATCATACCCTAAACTCTTGACAACTTTAGACAGAAGGCAGGATACAATTTTGGAGAGGGCATCCAGCCATCTCAGGGCAAACCCATGTGCATAACTACAGTCACTCACTACCAGTTTAAAGTCTCCCAACCTTAACATATTTGGAGCTGTGCGAGGAAAACCCACACAGAAATGGTGAGAAGGTGGAAACTCCACAAAGACAATGACTGGGTATAAGCACTAAATACTGATCCATCATGTTACCTGACTGCACATTTCTCCTCCTGCTACCCCTACTCTGTCTTTACAAATATATTTACTAAACGAGTCTGAGCATTACTGACAGACTGCCTGCTGCTCTGCACTAGTCAATAATCTTAATGGATGATTGGGCCAGATAGATAGATAGATAGATAGATAGATAGATAGATAGATAGATAGATAGATAGATAGATAGATAGATAGTGTCACAAACTCGAGACAGAGACATATAAAGGTTTGGGGCAGCCACCCGTATAATTTGGTTTCCTGGCTGCAAAGTTGCTTTCAATTGATACAGCACTGATGTGCACAAAACCGAGTCCAAACCAGAACTGAGGGAAAAGATGGAGACTTTTAAAGGGGGAGACAGGAAGTGAAGTCAAAGGGGTCAGGCTCATGTGGGTCTTCTGCCATTGGTGTGAGCCCGGACGTGACATCACAGGGGCCGGAGCCGGCAAGGTCTCCTTCCATTGGCTCAGTCCTGGAAGTGATGTCAAGAGGACCAGGTGGAATCTCCCATGAATGGTCTGCAGGCAAGGGAGAAAAAGAGTCAGTGCACTCTGCCACATCCCGGTATGTCTCAGAACTGTCCTTACTCAAGCCCTTTAGCTGCCTCCCATGTGTACGTGTGTGACAATAGATAGATAGATAGATCATCATTTGTCTCAATGTGAAATTTAGCTTTTTTGTGAAGCTCAAGAAATATTATAACAAACAACAATAAATACACCCCTATTTCTGAAAATGAATAGCAACATTATTCATAATGACCATTACTTTTATTTTAATTCTCTCCTGCACAATCTGCCTCCACAGGATTGAGATGTGTCTCATAACTCAGCCTGCTTTTAAAATTAGCTTGTTGATTCAGTGGGCCTTGAACTGATATTATTGCCCCAGCACATAGCAGAGCAGAAAATTGCACTGGCCACCATAGAATTGTAGAATATGAAAAGGATGTCACTACCCACATTTAAAGAACACAGTCTCCCAAAAAAAATGAGGACCACTAAGTACATGTATTAGTGCAGCACCTCTGCGTCTATCCCTGGATACTGACCATTTGTTTTGCACGATCACAAAAATATTAAAAGAAGAAATGAGAAGAAAGTGCGTAATTATTCCCTCTGGATAAGTAAAGATGTTGCTCTTGTCATACTCAATTGTTTCTAATTCTGCAAAATTTATTCTTTTGACTGTTACTTACTGGATTGATATTCTAGAAATTATATGTCTATAAAATATATTGAATCAGCAAAATGTGTTTAAATATGGCTTTAATTCACCTTTACAAAAAACAGTGTATATTATGTGTGTAGAGGAGCCACAAGTATGTCTGAAGGTCTTAATATTAATCAACATGATGGACTGCTTGTAGGCACATATTTTATGCAAAAAATATAAATGTCAAATTAATTTTTTCATTCAGAATTCTGAATTGCATTTAAACTGACAGACTATTAAATCCAAAATTTTTCTTTTTTTCCCTTTTCTTTCCACTTATCCTGCTACTGTACTTGTTGAATACCCTGAAAAAAGAAAGGAAAAAAAAACACCTACATGAGGACATGTGATTCTGTTGGATGTGGTTGAAATAAATAGATATAAAAAGAATTTCAAGAGATCACTTCATAAAAGGTTTTAAAAGCCTGGAACGTGGAGCTCTTTATAACCTATCTTGGAAGCATCAAAATAAAAAAAAATTAACCTAGCTTTCAAATATAATGGAAATGTATTGAACCAAGGCAATTTCATGAAAGGAGTTTTGAAAGCAGCTAATGCTTATAAAGGGAGTGCACAAGTAATTGCATACCCAAGAGCACTTTTCATTCTTCACCCCCTTGAACAAAAAAAAAGAAAATTCCTAAAGGAAAACTGCTACATGAGAAAAGATGAACAGAAGGTGTATACATTTAATATCCATACTGTGTTGGAACTAAAATCCAAAATTCTCTACAACAGCATTAAACATTTTAAGGAAGACTAGACTATGAGAATATTGTTGGACTTGAGGTTTGATTTCCAGTGTGATCATTTTCAGTACACAGTTTTCATATTCTCCTTTTAGCAACAAGGGCTTGCTGTAGACGCTTTGTCTTCTTCTCTCATTTTAGTGAGGTGCATGTCAGGCTTATTGTTAAGCGTGTGTTGTGTATTTATAATATATTTGTAGCAATGGCCTGGTGTTACATGTAGAGATGGATCCATAGAGATGTTAGGCAGCATACTGAAGATTAGCTAAATAAAAATAAAGATTACTTTAACTGTCCTCCACTTTTATGAGTTTGTATCATTAGGAAAAACTGTGACTTGTACTACTTATATCCTTACACCCTTTATTGTCTATCTATATCCTTATATAGATAGACAAATAACCAGGTGAAGAGTTAGGGTTCCAGAGAATGCCACTTATGATGACTGGAATGGCCAAAGAGGAAGAAAATAACAAATCTGGGCAATGGTAGTGCACTGTTCTTTCAATAAGGCTTCTGATCATAGAGCTTTTTAGAAGATGGTTCAAGAATGAATGCTAACTTCCTATGTGCAGGCATCTTAAATAACGTTGGAGCCAGAAGTGATGTCATCAGTCTTCGGGTCACTTCTCCTCCATTCTAGGAATGAAAACAGATGACATGCTACTAACTGTGAAACACCTTTATTTGTCCCCCTGCTTCCCTTAACTAGAACCCGTGAAACACTCCCCATACTCATGTATCTGACAATAAATAAAGCGCATATATCATGAATAGCGTTGATCAGCATAAATCAGACAAAATGTGTATTGCAATGACTGTGCAGTATTTGCTAATGACTTTGTTCACCAAATATTTTCCTTCAAATTTGCCCTGTACCCGACATAGGTGAACTTTTTTTTTCCCTGAGCCCCATGATGCTTCATTAGACCTGTGTGACACCAAAGAGCTGAACTCCCAATGAAGCCATCTCTGCAATGTTCACTAATCAAGAAGAACTGAGCATCACGAAGCATCAACAAATGAATGATGAGTGATTGGTTCCCCGGTGGAGTTTAGGGAGTGAAAGGTGTGTTAACACCGGCACAGCAGTTCAAAAGTGCTGCCGTTCACACAGATGAAAGGTGTGTTGCCGTGCACCCATACAGCATAGAGGAAACATAGCTCTGATGCTCTGTTGGTGCCTGTTTGTTATCAACCGTCACCGTCATATATACAGTACCTGCATTATTCTCTTTGTACAGTATCCTTTAAACTAAACTACAGCATGACAGGTGGAGAATGAAAGCCTATCATTATTTGTTGTTGCTGTTGTTTAATTGTTGATACAGGCATTCTGCTCGTGCTACTGTGCACAAACTTTGCACAAAATTATTACAAATATTGTATAAAACTCCCTTTAGAGGTGAATATGTTTTGTGTTTAGACTCTGGGTCCCAACTCCAAGATATCTCATTGTTTACCATATATACTCGCAGATAAGTTCTCCCATGTATAAATAAGGGCTTGATTTTACCATATAATTTTCAGTATTTCATAATGTCGATTGTATGTGGAAAACTCACGCTATTGGTCCAAGAGATTATGATATGCTAATGACCACCTGAGAGAGTACCCACGGAGCACACAGATCCTTCTATGTACAGTATTGTGCCTACGTGAACACGCTGTAATACCGGAACTATTCCGAAGTGACATTTGCACTGTTTGGTATTTTTTGTATCTCACACCCTTATATACCTTTATCGTATGAGTATCCCTTATTTATGACGGAGCATTCAATCAGAGGAAAATATGAAGCTGGTTTTAAATTAAACGTAGGTGAAAGAAATTGGTAACTGCGCTGTTGCAACAGAATTTGATGTGTCTGAGAAACTGGTGTGAGATTGGAGGAAGCAAGAAGATGTAACAAAAAAAAAGTAAGTTGTATTTTTGAATGGGTGTATAAGTCTGATTTTATGATATATTTTTAGACCCCAATTTATATGCGAGTATATACGGTATAGGCGTTTTGGATTAAGAATGCTTAACTTGCATATATAAATATATCAGTAACATTATAATATTAACTAACTATTCTTATGACACAGTTGTGTAAATCAGCATACTAAGTGACTGGCCAACAATAGATGTGGTCAGACCAATAAATGGCTAGGAAGCCTTTCTGTTTATATGCAGTTGTCCAAACTACTACCGCAGCCTAAAGGTCGTCATATGAGACTGTATCACTTTATAATTGTGTCATATTAATAATAATAATGACAATAATAATAATACATTTATTTATATAGTGCCTTTCCCATGCTCAAAGTGCTTATTTTGTATCCCATCAATATAATCTCATTTTCCAAACAGAAGGCTTGAGTTCATTACTGTTCAAATCTGTTTGCCATCGGTACAGCATCTGCAACATGGGAGCACTAAAATGGCACACTGTATTGACTGGACTTGAGCATCATTTAACTTCATGTAGCTTGATTACTCTCTTTAGTCTCTTTTTTACTTTTTGTTTTTAGGCCACTGACACCACATTACAAAAGACAAATGTAAGAGTGAGTCCCTTATGTTCAGTTCTTACACTGTTCTATTGCAATTTCTGTTTTTGGTTTACTTTTTGTTTCTAGACCAGCTGCAATTTCACTAACACCACTGGATTTATTTTTATATCAAAACAGTTTTCTATGTAGATTCCGTCTCAGTCCCTTTTGTTCCTGACCATTTTGTTAATCACTTAATATTTGTCACTCACTCATTCAAAATTCACATACAGTATCTCAATTACGCTTCACCTTTCTGCTTTGTTATTCCAACAGAAAAGCACATAATGGAGTTGCCTTTTTAATTTTTCTCTTTCAATTCATAGGAGTATGTAGCCATAATCTTACTTTTGAAAACACAAGGTACACATATTGTTTTGCAGTCAACAAGTCTTATTTGTTTTAATATTCCATCTAAGAAAAATCTTCCCACATTTATTTTCATTTTAAAGCTCTTGCAAAACATTGTAAAGATTTTAAAATTAATTTTGGCTTTGTTTTCTTTCCAGAGCAGCCACTGAATAATTTTCATACAGTGCCAAATTCACAGTTAATTTCGTATGGAGAAGTGTTTCAGATCTTAATAAAGAAAATTAACCCCAACTGGACACAATCACCTCCATGCTTGATCACTAGCACAAGATTCTTATTGACAATCATTAGCTTTTCTTTAGACATAATCTGTCCTAATGTTTCACTTTTAACGAAATGGTCCATGGAAAATGTAAATGTATTATATTTTGGTAGTTTTATGTGATAAACTCATATACTCTTTACTATAAGTCAGAGGTCTGCAAAGTCAGTTCAGGAAGGCTGTAGTGGCTGCAGGTTTTTGTTCCAACCTGATTGCTTAATTATAAAACAATCCTTACTAGTGACAGCTCTGATTTATTTATTATGTTTATTATTTATTATGTTAGTGTTTTCATTCTGCCATGTTGGGTCATTCATATTTCATAGATGTTTAATTTTAAACATGTTATGCATGCACACATAGAGGAAACATTCAAGGCTCTGTCATGGTGAGTAATACCAATTCACAGAGACAAGGGTCACTGTTACTGACATCCTCTTCTTCATTCTCACAGTACAGAAGGGCCCTTCACAGATGACGCTTGACACCATCCCTGCCTCGTTCCAATTGCCCCATCCCTTCCATGCGAGGATCCATAAATTCTGACCATCCAGAGGAAGAGGTTGCCACTCGAGTACCAATCATAAGAGTATTCAAAGCTTCAGATTGTGACTATAGTTTCTGAGACAGCAATTGCTAAATGTATATGTTCTGTAACAATTCTGCAACTCTTTCAATTTTGAGTTCAAAATAGATGGGTTGTCAAGGGACCAAGCCAGACTTGAATCCATGCTTGTATTGTCTTTCCATAAAGGATATCATCCAAATGATTTGTAGCCTGAAGCTGATGAGTAATTCTTGGTCATTCACTTTTTTCTCTTCAGTTTCCTTCCAAATATGTTATTAAAGCAGACAGTTCATTGTTCATAAGAAGGAATTAAAAAGCAGCGAATGCAGCAATTAAGAGTTTTGATCTTTAATAAGCATGAATAATAAAATGAAGTGTAAAAATTGTGCTTGAGCAATAAGTACTTTAACAGCAATAGTTCACCTCTCATTAAGAAATTAGGTTGGACCAAAAACCTGCAGCCACAAGAACCTTTAGGTTCAACTTGCAGACTTTTGCCTTCTGACTATGACACTGCCTTTGCTAGTGCCCTTCTCACGGTAGGTATATGAACCCAAATGGAGGTCTGCACATTTCTAGATGTTGATCTATGAATTCATGTGATGTTAGAAAAATTATAACTGCTTGCTCTCTGAGAGATTTTGAAAGGAAGATGATTCCTTACTGGACTGATACTATCTCAAACTGTCTCCATTTCCTGACAGATTCACATCAGCAATATTCATCCTGAAGTTTTCACACATTACGTTTGACATGGCATGCTATGTCTTTTGTGAGCTAACACATTCACTGTGCTGGTAAGGGTCAGCTTTAATCAGATTTGTATTGGCCAATGTGGGTTTAAATTATAACTTTGTATTCAAAGAGTTAACCCTTCTTGCTCATTTAACTGCACTTGGGTGACAGCAGAGACAAAGATATTTTTACAGCAAAATTTGCAAGCTTGATTATATTGCTTAAAATAAAAAAGCAAAAGTTTGAAGTAATTTTTTTCATGCTGATTATTCTATATTCTCTACATCTACCAGAAAAATCCTCATAGCCATATACACCCACATACAATCAATCAACATTTATTTATATAGCACATATTCATACAAAAAAATGTAGCTCAAAGTGCTTTACAAAATGAATAGAAAAATAGAAGACACAATAAAAGATAAACATAAGTCAACATTAATTAACATAGAAACATTAACATACACACACCCACATATATATGTATACGTAAGTATGTATAGGCCATCGTAAAGGAAAGACTTGGAGAACAGATGTGCACAGGCCACTGCCTCCCGCAAAGTGCTAGATGGCAGCCCCCCTAGTGAGTTGGATTTTGGCATAGCCCTGTTGTGTTCTATAGGGACTGCAGGGGGGTCTGCAGAGTCCTAATTCGTTGAGCTTTCACCACACTTGGGAGTACTTCCAGGTAATACTGATGGACCACCTGAAATGATCCCAGGTGCAGCATTAAAGGGACCACCTCATTTCATTTGAGGAGCCAGACTCAGGAGGAAGAAGGATGAAGCTTGCCAAGGGAGGAGTGGAGGCAGAGAAGGAAAAAGGACAAAGACAGCGGAAGAAAGACAAGAAGTGCTGTTTTGTTGCTCTGCTTTGTACTGTAATAGGTACTGGCACTGAAATAAAGATGTGTGTGTTGTTGGACTCATGCCTGATGTCTGTCTGTGTTGGGTTTGGGTGGCTGGAGCACCCCCTGGTGGTTACAATTGTGAAAGATCTGCCCTGCTCCAGACAGACACCAAGGACACAGCGTCCAAAAGCACATTCATTTATTAAACAGTTCTTTTTAGCACACAACACAGTGCACCAAATCCAAACACCTTCTGGCAGAACTTCCAGGTGTGTTGGAAGTGATGATCTATCTATCTATATATATATATATGGGCTGCCAAATGACAAAAAGTTTTCATCACGATTAATCACAAAACCACTCAATAAATCTTGAATAATCAATCACATGTTTAACCAAGGTAGTTTAGCAATGTCCAATATTCACCTATGAATGTGACTTCTTATTTGCTCAAGATGAGAAGATCTGTGCCTTTCATAGAAAGAAGTCACTCACCTTGGCATTCTTTGTCTCCAAAATCCCTCAGTCTCAATGCCTTATTCCCAAGCTATCTCTATCCTTACATGGTTTGGCTCATGGATGTGGAAGCAGTGGGAACTGTGTCATCTTTGCCAATGTGAGTTATAGAAGACTTCAGTTTGGTGCAGCGATAGACATGAAAGCAACAGCACTGTAAGATGGCACTGTAGAATTGAAGCCCAGCTGAGTGTGGGGACATGGTTTTGGTCACTGTCTAATGAATGGTTTTTTTAAGTCCCTGTTTTCACCATCTTTTTGTTTTTGTTTTCTCACATATCATCTGACAACTGTTTGCATACCACTTCTCTCATGTATACATTGATATGCAACTGCTTTCATTAAACAACTGAAGAACATTTTCAGTTATCTTTATATTTATTTAAAAACTAACAACTTTGCTGGAGCCGCGGCTCCTCAGTTTGAAAATCATTTGCTTAGATTGTCGAAGAATGCAATTAAACAAAAGTAACATGTTCTACCTAAGAAAATTAATCATAAGAATTAATACATTAACTTTGATAGCCCTAATATATACAGTATATGTATAAACCTACATGATGTTCATGATTGACCTACTTAGTGACTCCAAGAAATACTTGACTATTTGCAAATGAGCTAAGTAAGAACATTTTGAAAGGCCTGTCCATCACATTTTAGGGACCACTCCTAGGCCTATAACGGCAGGCTGGGAAATGATGTTTGATTAACCTCATTTGAATATGCTCTGGTGTTTGGTGGTATTTTCCTCTTTTTTTCTTTTAATCCAATTATTGGCTTTCAGTCTTTTTGCTGTGAATTTAGGATTCTCTTACAGATGTTCTTTTTGCAAAATGTTTCACTTTGGATTAGAAATTAGGGAAATTAGGCTTTTTACAGAAGCCCTTTACATAAATAAATATATAAATAGGTAGATAAGTATATATATATATAGTGTCAGGGATGCCAGGGGCCATGACCCGGTCGGGACGCCATGAGGGACCGGATGTGGGTCTGCACCCACCCTGGATCACGTGGGGGTCGCCTTCCTGGTTGCGTTGGGGGCCACGGGTACAGGGCATGGAAGCTCCACCCTGTAGGGGCCTGTGGTCACCGCCAGGAGGCGCTCCACCCTGTAGGGGCCTGTGGTCACCGCCAAGAGGCGCTCCACCCTGTAGGGGCCTGTGGTCATCGCCAGGAGGCGCCCCAATGCCTTGGGGACCTGTTACCCCAGCACTTCCGCCACACCAGGAAGTGCTGGGGGGAAGAATTAGGACGGCGCCCGGAGAGCTGCCGGGAGGACAGCCGGCTCTTCCGCCACGCTGGGGCGTGGCTAGAGGAGGAATGCCGGGAACACCTGGGGCTCATCCGGGTCATATATAAAAGGGGCCATCTCCCTTCATTCGAGGCTGGAGTCGGGAGGAGGAAGGACGAAGCTCAGGAGAGCTGTGGAGGCGGCCCGAAGAGAGACATTGTGGCCAGGACTGAGAATATTGGGGTATTGTGCACTAATTTGGGTCTTAGTGACCATTGGATTGGGTCTGAGTGACCAATTATTGTAAATATTGTTTGTAAATAAACGTGTGATGGTTGAGAACAACATGTCCGCCTGTCTGTGTCCGGGTCAACTTCCACAATATATATATATATATATAAACTTTGGTTTGAATATGCACCTGAATTAGTATAAAACAAGAAAATTAAAAAGAAAGGAAAGTTCTGACTTGGCTGTCACAGTCACAGTGAGGCATTATGGATGTGTATTATTGTTAGTATAAAGGAGCCACAGCAGCATTTCTTGACGTACTTGTACTGATTAATTTGTTGACTGAAAGTCCTCAGTGTTTGTGCGTTAAGAGAGGATGTGCAGCATTTTTTATAATGGCACTCAGTTTTGTTTTAATTCTCTCCTTCGCTACAACATCCATGGGCTCTAGAGTGTGTTCTATAACCGAGCTTGGTAAGGCCCACAAAAATCCAACCATAAAGTTTATTAAGACTAAGAAAAAAACACACTGATGTTTTGCATTTAATAACTGAAATGGCTTAGTGGCCATCTATGACGATTGCAGAATAGCGCAAAGAAAATTAGCATTGAGTTCTGCTTTAATCCTTTATTTTTTAAGGATCTAATTTGTTTTGTACTAAAAAATTATCTCTTAACGGAGTAAAAAATACTATGCCAAAATATTCTAAAATTTTTAAACTATTCACACAGTTCAGTCCTTACTTCTATCCGTTTCTTCTGTTTCAAATGTATTTTATATTATTTTATAGTTGAGATCCATAACATCTGTTTATGACCTTTGCATTTCCCATTGCCATCTTCTGTATTCAGTAATAGATCAAATTAGGGGACAATATGATTTCATTAAATGAGGGGACAGTATGATTCTTCCAGTTAATCAACACAAGATGGTAACTTTTTAGTGTAAAACAAGATCGGGGAAGGTTGGGGAGCATGCACTGGTACAGCGTGTTGCCGTACACACCACACAATGAAACAGCTTGGGATCCTGGTTGGCAACCCCCCAGGCAGACACAGGGTCCAGTCCCACCCCCTGGAAATGACCATCTATCTGCCACAGCTAGGTGTTATGTGGGCGTCCCCTTGGCCTGGTCCAGCCACTCGGGTCCTCAATAATGAGGATCCTGTGAGCCAGATCACCCTCAGGGAATCCAACTACATGGCAATAGTGCTCTACAGACAAACTCCAGAATCAACTGGGGAAATGCAGAAATGCAACTCTGCACAGCACTCACAGTACCTGTGTACATGAAGGCCATGACATCCAGCAATTTTTTTTTTTCTCCTGTCTACTCTCCAACGGAGTAGCTGTGCTACCTACAGGAATATTACTTCTATTATGAAGGGAATGGGGGAAAGCCCTCAGGGGGCTTATCCCCAGAAGAGTCAAAACGGCCAGAGAACAAATGGGGTCAGACCTGTTGGGGATCAGAAATGATGTGGTGCTCAGGCGTCTCCCACTGCACGTTAGCACTTGGGTCCTAATTTGAGGTGGCCCATCCAGGTAGGCGCGTGGAACATTTTGTCTCTCCAACATGACGACCATCTTCCTTTCCTGTCGGAGGAACTTTAAGAAACTATGCATTTCAGTGGTGGCACTCTCTTAGGTATGCAGACTTGGGATTGGCCAGGTCTCTGTAGGTAGGTACACCTTTTATTGGTCTGGTTGCTCTGATGGCTGTCAGACTCAGGGAGTAGCTGTTCCTGTATTGGCACCTTCTGATGGTTTCCGATGTCATTGTAAAACAAGCTAACACAATAATTAGCTCATAATACAATAATATTCTAGCATAATGATCAATTATAACTTCAGAAATGATTGATAATAAGCAAAGTTAGAGGTAATAAATTATGGCATTCAATACCATTTTGAGATTGACTAGATGCATCCAGCCACAATTAGTCTGAAAATGTTCTAATTAATATTAGAGAATTGTATCGCCTATTTCCTATCTAATAATTTCAGAAAAAAGACAGGACTACAAATGTGCTGTGGCCACTGGTTAGAATCACAGACAATCAGTAATAAAACTTAAGCATCAGCAGGGTGTAAGACACATGGATAACTGGATGGATATAACCAAAGTTATCTAGGCAGTCTTGTGGTGTGTTAGGCATAATCAAGGTGTTATTTTTTGACCTCCTCATTTTCACAATCCTCATTGTCTCCTTTTTTCTTCTTCTTTTTTTATTTTTAATTAAAATTATTCAGATCTATTTTGTTTTAGGTTTACATTTGGTTGACAGTCTAGTCTATACAGTTCATGAAAAAATTTGAATTATCAGTAGCAAAGTTTTTTAGCAGTCATCATGAAAAGCTGTATTTTATTAAAACCGGTATATATCGAACTTCAGAAGTTTATTGAGAAGGTGGCAACAGGCTATGCAAACCACTCTAGAAACATTACCATTAGACATAACAAATGTGTTCCTCCAGCAGAATAAAACATAATGTGGGTTTTATTCTGTTTTTTTTCTCACTCGATCCAAGCTATAACCAAATATGCAATCAACTAGTCACATTATGTTTTAAAATGTTTAACAAAATGGTCAATTTAAGTAAAACCATTCCATGTTTATTTTCATTGTAAAGCCTCTGCATTCTAATTTGCAGATTTTAAAAATGCATTGCTGCTTCCTTATCATTTTAGAGAAGCCACTGATTGAATCAATTAGCTCACCTGTGACTTGTCACTCCTCATTAAATTCTACCTCTTCCCACTCACAGTGGAACATTTGCTTAATAAATGTTCCCAAGACCAACAGTGCAAGAGTGGAAATCCAGCACACAGCAGTAAATTATTAACTCAGTCACAGGGGGAGTGCCACATCTGACTCCACAAAATGAATTATTATGTGGATCATCATGTAATTATGAATCTTTCAAACTCTGATAGAAGAAAATTGAATATTTAATATTTCATACATATATCCAATACCAGGGACATCTTTAAAAATTTCATGATCATTTTTTGGAATAAGCAGAGGGCAGAATCAAAGTTACGAAAAACTGCCTGGTGGAATATTAAAGAGTTATTGCGAAAGTTACTAACTTGCTGCTCATAAAAATACTTATTATTTCACGTATAGTGCATTTTCTTTTACAATTTTAAAGCCAGTGTTGTTTTGTATTGCTGAGCATGTATTGTAAACTACTGATTTATTGATTATGCAGTATGCTGAAGATTAGATAAACATGTCAACCCTCAGTTTTTGCATAGATTATTCATACATTCATGTAGCTCCAAGTATGCAGATAAAATTAGACTATCGATTAAATTCCACTCCACTTTCTACATTTCTTCGAAAATAATCATAGATTATACACTGGTTGTTCACAACGTGTTAGCCAGGAATGCTCTAGCCTCATGCTTTTAAAACTCTCTGTAAATTATAAAGCCAATCTTAAAATGTCAACATGTGCTTTAGAAACAAAATTATATATTTTGCATTTGACTTTAAAGTTTTTTATCTTTAAATGTAGACTATCCATTCATCCATTCATTCATTCATAAATCTTTTTGTCCTATTAAGCACTACAAGGAAGTCAGGGCTGATCCCAATTGGTGCAATGCAGCAATTTATATTAAATACTGTAAATATAAAGTGAACTGCTTACAGATACATTAATCAGCTGAACCTCTGGAAGCAGTTTAGACTCCTAGATGACTATGACATTATTGAAATGTAACTTTAATAAGCCCACTTGTTTTGTCTTAACTAAATCTAAAGTGGGAACTGCCCTATAGTGACATCAGATTACAAGTATGAAGTATGCAATTCTCACTTTTTCACATTAGGATTTAGGAATGTACAGTATATTGGAAAAATTGCATTGTGCTAGAAATATTTGGCATTTCTCAATATTCTGTACTTGTATTTGTCAGGGATGAAGGAAGTCCATTAGACTTTGTCTCCTAAAATGACTACGTATGGATTTAACCTAAAGTTAAAAATTGTACAGCATATTGGCTTCATAGGTTATCTTCTTATTTTTATACTCTTGCTTGATGAACTAATGTATGTTATGGTGTGTCTCTTCCATACCTAATTTTTCATTTAAATGCTTTATTGCAATTCATTCCATATTGTCATTAATGCCAAGTATAAGAGTGTTAGTTCTCTATTGCTGTTATATGTTTTATTCTTTATTATAGATATAATTAATAAATGTGTAATCCTTTGCCATCTTTCAAATGTAACGTCTTGAATCCTGTTAAACAGTCAACCTAAAAGCCCAACCGTGATTGTTAGGTTTCTGAACTCTAAGCCTTCCTCTTTATTATTTCCAGCAGCAGTTTTTCAAGTTCACACCTGGCCCTTCCTTTCCTTTCAAATTACATCCCACCCAATTTTTACCATCAGCAAGTCATTTTTATCTTAATTAATCTCATTGTTTAATTAGCTAACCTGTTTCTTTTTCCTATTTTGCATTCACAAAAATGCATTAGTGTGAGATTTGAATTAATAAGAAATTTTTAACCATTTTTATTTTGGCCATATAATAAAATTTGTTATTATCTGTTCTTATTTTCTTTTTAGTTGGCGTTTTTATGATGTTTGCTTTTTTAATTGTATGGGTAAATGGGTAAAGGGTGGACACGGTGGCACAGTGGTAGCGCTGCTGCCTCACAGTTCGCTTCCCGGGTCCTCCCTGCGTGGAGTTTGCATGTTCTCCCTGTGTCTGTGTGGGATTCCTTCGGGTGCTCTGGTTTCCTCCCACAGTCCAAAGACATGCAGGTTAGGTGCATTGGTGATTCTAAATTGTGGTGTGTGTGCCCTGCGGTGGGCTGGCACCCTGCCCAGGGTTTGTTTCCTGCCTTGCACCCTATGTTGGATGGGACTGGCTCCAGCAGACCCCCGTGACCCTGTAGTTAGGACTGATGGATGGTAAAGGGTGGAAGCTATATCAGTGTTATTGACTTGTGTATTTTTTAGCACATATTGCCTTAAATAACTTAAACATTAAAAAGAACACAATATTAAATAACAAGATAAAAAGAATAAGTTGATCTCTGTCTAACATACATAAATTCTTGCTTCATGCAGTAATGATTTAAACAGTTTGTAATCTCTGGATTGACTCGAAAACATAAAAAACTACGAAATACCAGCTTGCGTAATTATTGGAGGAGTGCAATCAAATGAAGAAATTGGCTGGGACAAAAACCTACTGCCTCAGTGTAAAACACGCAAGAGCAACTGAATTATAATACTGAATGTCATTAAAATAGATGAAATAGATGTTGTTGTACAAATCCCTAAAGTGGTCAATTTGTGCTAATACATCTTTTTTTATTTCTGCACTGGAAGAAATGATTAAGAAAATCATTGGTAACCAACACAATGAGAAGAGGTGGCCGAGATCTGAAAGATAAATATTTCATTTACAAAAATGATGATAGGTTAACTGATGGATAACAGAACAAATTTCAGCCACGCTTACACCTTTAATTTGGTGCTGCTTTCCAAATTTTAAACATAAGACAAGACCTATTTTTGAAGCTCATCCCAGTAGGACCCAATGATGTGCCTCACCTCTAAGTATTGTCCTCACAAAACTGCAAATGCTTTAAAATGCAATCAGGAAATCAAGTCCAATTTGCTATTAGCCTGTTTCTTTTTTGCTTGCATCAGAATCTGCTTGTAATGTGTAAGTGATGTTTTGAAAAGTGTACACACAAATTTTAATGCTGCTATGATCACACTGTCGACATTACAGAGAAAGAGACAGTGAATGGAGTTTAAGCATATTCTTTGCAACTGCACACTAAATTATACAGAACTTTCACCGAATAGCTTCTATCATAGATCAATGAAGATTTTTCATGTTTGCGTTTAAAATAATACACAACAATTTCCAGTAATAGTGCGAACCTTAATGATAATCATTTATTTTGTTTGCGGTTTGTCAAAATGCATATCCCCGTCTAATTTTTTTTAAATTAAGCTTTTTGTAAGAGTACAGATGCAAAGACTAAAATTGTTAAGTTGAACTTTAGTAGGGCTAATTTTGAGCAGATGCGACAAAGTCTAAGTAGGATAGACTGGGATAAGCTTTTAAATGTGGAGACAGTCGAGGAGCAGTGGAACAGGTTTAAAAATGTTTTACATGTAATGCAGGACAGATACATACCTAAATTTGGAAGTAATAGGAAACTAAAAAAAACTCCACAATGGATTAATAAAGATTTAAAAAAGAAGTTGCAAAGGAAAAAACTGCTGTATAAGGCATATAAGACTAATGACTGCAAAGAGAACCGTAGCGCGTATGAGAAAATGAGGGCAACCATTAAGAAGGATATCAGAGAGGCTAAAAGACAGTTGGAGAGGAATATAGCAGATAAGGCGAAAGAAGACCCCAAGAGATTCTTTCAGTATTTTAGTAGTAAAAGAACAGTTAAGGAGGAGGTCAAGTTCATCAGGAATAGTAAAGGGGAATTAAAAGATACAGACAATGAAATAGCAGATGCCCTAAACTTACATTTTTCTGAGGTGTTCACAAGTGAGCAAGTGGATAACCTCCCAGAAGTAAATGCAACTACTAAGGAGGTACTGAGGGATTTGGAAATTGTAGAGGGAGAAGTGCTGCTCAGATTAAATAAGATGAAATCAAACAAATCACCAGGCCCAGATAATATTTATCCTCGTGTTTTTAAGGAGGCTAGTGAGTACATATATAAACCCTTGACCATATTTTTAGGAAGTCACTGTGCACTGGAGAGATTCCAAGGACTGGAAAATGGCAAATATCATCCCATTATATAAAAAGGGTGACAGGGCAGATCCAAGCAACTATAGGCCAGTAAGCTTAACAAGCATCACAGGAAAATTAATGGAAGGAATTATTAAGGATAAGATTGAGCAACACATGGCAAGGACAGGAGTTATTCTGAACAGTCAGCATGGGTTCAGAAGAGGGAGGTCGTGTTTTACTAACATGTTGGAATTCTATGAGGAGGCAACAAAAGGATACGATCAAAGTGGAGCTTATGATATTATTTATCTGGACTTTCAGAAAGCATTTGATAAGGTGCCACATGAGAGGTTGGGCATCAAGTTAAAAGAAGTGGGAGTTCAGGGTGATGTTTTTAGATGGGTGCAGAATTGGCTCAGACACAGGAAGCAGAGGGTGATGGTGCGAGGAACCTCATCAGAACTGGCCGATGTTAAGAGTGGTGTTCCACAGGGGTCAGTGCTAGGGCCGCTGCTATTTTTAATATATATAAATGATTTAGATAGGAATATAAGTAACAAGCTGGTTAAGTTTGCAGATGATACCAAGATAGGTGGATTAGCAGATAATTTGGAATCCGTTATATCATTACAGAAGGACTTGGATAGCATACAGGCTTGGGCAGATTTGTGGCAGATGAAATTTAATGTCAGTAAATGTAAAGTATTACACATAGGAAGTAAAAATATTAGGTTTGAATACACAATGGGCGGTCGGAAAATCGAGAGTACACCTTATGAGAAGGATTTAGGAGTCATAGTGGACTCTAAGCTATTAACTTCCAAACAGTGTTCAGAAGCCATTAAGAAGGCTAACAGAATGTTAGGTTATATAACACGATCTGTGGAGTACAAGTCCAAGGAGGTTATGCTCAACCTTTATAATGCACTGGTGAGGCCTCATCTTGAGTACTGTGTGCAGTTTTGGTCTCCAGGCTACAAAAAGGACATAGCAGCACTAGAAAAGGTCCAGAGAAGAGTGACTAGGCTGATTCCAGGTCTACAGGGGTTGAATTATGAGGAAAGATTAAAAGAGCTGAGCCTTTACAGTTTAAGCAAAAGAAGATTAAGAGGTGACATGATTGAAGTGTTTAAAATTATGAAGGGAATTAGTACAGTGGATCGAGACTGTTATTTTAAAATGAGTTCATCAAGAACACAGGGACACAGTTGGAAACTTGTTAAGGGTAAATTTCGCACAAACATTAGGAAGTTTTTCTTTACACAAAGAACGATAGACACTTGGAATAAGCTACCAAGTAGTGTGGTAGACAGTAAGACGTTAGGGACTTTCAAAACTCGACTTGATGTTTTCTTGGAGGAAACAAGTGGATAGGACTGGCGAGCTTTGTTGGGCTGAATGGCTTGTTCTTGTCTAGATTGTTCTAATTCTAATTCTAAATTTCTTTTCAACTATTGAATGCACTCAGATCTGTGCAACATTACTAAATTGTACAACATTTCTTCTCATTGGTTCTTGATCAACTCTACTATGATGTGCTTCTTCTAACAATGATTAAATGATATGATTCGAACTGGAATGCATTTAATATGTACTTGATTTTTATTTCAAAACCTTGTACATTATGTATTATTGCTTTAGCAATTTTTTTAAGCAATATATGTCACTAGCCAAAAAAAAGACAGTGGTGATAGCAAGTTTATTTAAAAGTAATCTCAGGACACAGTGACATTTTGTTTAGCACTGTGGTCTTATAGCTTTGGAGTCCAGGGTTCAAATCCCATACTACACACGGCATTGTCTGTGTGGACTCTGCATATTGTCCATGTATTTGCTGTGTCTTTTCTGGGTTTCCTGATGTCATTCCAACTCTGCATCACCCTAACTTGGATTAAGTCGGTCAAATAATGGACGTATGACTACAATATACGCTGACAAAGGAGTCAAGATATCCAGTGTGATGCAGGCAAAGCCTGGCTAAACAAGATACAAGAAACAAAGGTGAAATTAGTGTTTAATTCTAAATGCTAAAATAAAATGAGCTACTTCACTCCAAGCTTTTTTTTTTATATCAGTTAATTAATGCTTTTTATGCTAATCAAAGAAAACATGGGTGAACAAAGAGTTAAGAGATCTTGAAGAAAACTTTCATCTAAACAGATTGAAATACGATTTCAAACATTCATATTATTAATAAGCATACAATTCAGCAGTCTACATGTAAACATATTAAATTATAGGACTATCGAATTGCAAACCTGACAGGGCATTCTCAAGCTGTCTCCAAACTAGGAATGACTCCAAGAAGACCCAAAACTTATTACATAAAAGCGTTTTAGTAAATAAACAATACATACATGGAGCAGAGAATAATGAAAAACTCAAACAAAATGATACACAATAAAACTGCTTCCCCTCCTTTCATACAGGAGCTAAAATCATGTTATATCTGATGGAATGCCTGCTACAATTTCCCACATCAAACACTCCAATGCCCATCGCCTTCTCAACTCCAACACACTTCTTTCCACCATCCATGGCCTCTCTTCCTCCTGCTAGTTGAATCTTAGCCTGACTCTACTTCTGATTCGAAATACTAAGCTCCTCTGGCTGCTGGAAAGGTATTTTAAGACCCAATTATTTACCACTTCTTGGTCCACTTCCAGTTCCCCTGAAACTACCTGGGCTAATGATGCTGAACTAGGGACCCTACTATTAGCACCTGGTCCCCCTGAAACTACTGACTTAAATTCAGACTAATAATGTCGGAATACCATAGTAACCCTTCTGCAATATCAAATGAGTACCATTCGCAACTCTTGATACTATAATGTTGTATGTAATACATAAATAAAATGTATTACCATCATTGGGCTTAACAAGACCTCCTCCACACCGACATTATCAAATGTGTGCATTTATATTCCTTGAGGCTTTTAGCCATTCTCTTTATCAAAGTCCAGTGTGTAGTTTCATGGTTTAAAAAAAGAGATAAGCACTAAATATTCAAAATGGTGTCTCCAGCCATTTTTTTTGACAAAACAACTTTTCACTTTTAAATGACTTATCATTTTGTGCTCAATTAATATTTTATGTATAATATGAAATTTTGCAACAAATTCTTAAATACAGAACAACTGTGAAATGTAAGTAGTTTATACTTTTCATTATTGCAGTTTAAATCATAGTAATTAAGATCTACAATCAGTAATTTGTCTTGTCGCTCATTAACATTTTGCTTTTCCCTTTGCTTTGTGTAATTTGGAGTGTAAGAATGAATCTTGGGTTCAGAATATGGTTATATGTACAGCCTAAATTAGAAATCAGATAAAAAATAAACAATGAGATCTACAACCAAAATGAATAACAGCAAAACCAATAACTTGATCATAGAGTCAAAAAGGCAGAACTTACAAAATTCAATGGTAATCCAAACATGGGAGCCAAATGACACGAGCAAGAGCTAATTCCTAAGAAATAGTTTAGAAGCATCTCAGACCTTAAATAGACCAAGGGTGGTCCCACAACTACAGTGTCAGTGGTCTTGTTGGTACAGTATACAAATATCAAAGTAAACGGCTAACAGACTAAACATACAAAACAATAATACAATGAGTAACAAACCAAAATCATGAGGAATTCTTAACCTTGAACTTTTGCATTACAACCAGAATTTTTGTTTATTTTCTGTTTTACTGTTGTTTTTGTTAATTTTGAATTATTATGTTTCATGTTGTTGCTATTTCTGTTAGTTTTGTTTATAATATGTTATGTTTATAACTGTTCCTTTAAATGTGAGGTTATTACGTGCACTTTGTGGGTGTCCCAAGAGGTGGGTTCTGCCCTTTGGTGTAATAAGCAGCCCAGAGGAAAGGATTCAGCAGCGGTTCCATAAAGTTGTTTATAGTCAATAGTGAGTATGAAGTGAACAAATTTTCTCTTTTTTTTCTGCTCTTGTTTCTGATTACAAATAGTGTTGTTGGGACTTATTCACTTGACGATTGCTTTTTAGACAATTCCTTTTTGCTCTTTTGGTATTCTTTTTTCATAAGTACCTCAAGTAAACTTTTTTCACGTTGTCATTATGGGGTGTTGTGTGTAGAATTCTGAGGAAAAAAATGAATTTAATCCATTTTGGAATAAGGCTGTAACATACAAAATGTGGAAAAAGTGATGCACTGTGAATACTTTCCGGATGCACTGTATTTTCATTTATCAAGGATCATTGTAGTCTTTTTGTTCCTCAACCAGAGTTTTGCTCAATTACTCTTTTTTGTAAAGCATTTTGGAACATTAAGTATATTTTGAACTGTTTAAACCAGTTTTCTTCATTTTTGGGCATAACAGACCAAAGCCTACTTTTAGTAGTTGTACCTGGCTGTTTTGGGGTGAGGTTGCTCTAGGCAGAAACACTAAGGTACTGTCCTGGTTTGTGGGAATTCTTGTAGGCCTCACACTCCTCTTGTTCACAACCTTATTATTAAGTAAGGTCCAAAAAATACTTTGGGTCATGACACACTGCCATTTTCAGGTTTTGATGTCATATGTGGTGACCCATTTTTAGTGGTCGTATTCTTAGATGTTGTATGCTGCTATATTACTAGCATAATAGTGTAAAGATCTGCATCACAGACCCCTCATGTCCAAGATTCTGCAGAAAAGCAAACATTGTGTTGTGTATGTGTTTAATAGTGAATATATGATTATTTAGAATTTTTTCTAAATTATTTTTTCTTCTTTTGATGAGCCATTTGGGCTTTATTTTCTTTGATAGTATTGATTTTAGTAATGCTTATATGACGATTACAACATCCCTCTCCTACCCTCTGCCTTGTTCCATCTCTGGCAGAACACAAAAATATTGACATAGAAAAATAACAATCAGTAAATAACAGCAAAATAAACAAAACACACAGAGAAAAGGACACAGAACGGGAATGGATTCGACCATAGCAAGTAATTAGGAAGGAAATACAGAAAATCATTTTGTTTGTCAAATCCAATTTTTGCCACTTTTATTCTTACTGTAATACTGAGCGCCAGCTCCATAAATATAACTCTTATTCAGACATATATTATTTAATTTAAATTATAGTATTTAAGCATAGTGTTGTGTTTCTGGGTTTCCTGAGGTACATGTAAAGATGTATATATTTTTTGGTTGTTTTTGAAGACTGGAAAGCTATTTTTCCAAGCAATATTGCATATAAAAAACTAGATCACATTGACATCCTTTGTCGTACTTTCAGAACAACATGTACAGTTAACTTTAAGCTGTTTATTTCAACCAGAAAAAAAATCTTTCAATTATGAAACAAATAACAAGAAAACTTAACACAAATTACACACCTGAGAAACATTGTTATACTGCGTAAACATTGTTATAGCAGTGTAGTGAGCTTTCAGTTTAATCTAGGAACCTTTAAAAAGTGGTCATTTTGTTAAAATATCCATGTATCCCTTCAGTTGCCTTATTATATCATTAATAATCAATTTGATTTATGCAGCTACAATTTGTTTTTACTCCAATATTTAGTTAAATATTACATTTGGTTAGTCAGCACACATTAGGGCCAATAAAACTAAATCGTTCTCAGAAACTGAATTTTTGATGATCTTTTCTAAAAAATGCATTCATTTGTCATGATCTAATGAATAGATCAATAAACAGTGACCAAAAATAAGATTTTAAATAAAAGCTTATAAGTATATGTGAAAGAAATTTTAAAATGTGTGCTTTTATTAGAGAGGATTTCATTATTAGTTTATTTTCATTTAATGTTTGGAACTATTGTCAGTTTCATTAGAGAATGTTCACATTGGTTTTACCTAGTTTTAAGATTCTTATTGGTGATTATATTTTGTTGTTCTTATAAGGGTCTCCTGCGGTGGGCTGGAGCCCTGCCTGGGGGGTTCTTTCCTGCCTAAGCCCTGTGTTGGCTGGGATTGGCTCCAGCAGACCCCTGTGACCCTGTCAGTAGGATATAACAGGTTGGATGATGGATGGATGGATGTAAGGGTCTCACTAGAGTAGGCTCTGATTGATTTTGTGGAAAATGTGAAGTTGTTGCTGTGGTTATTTTGTTTTTATACATTTTTATCAATGTTTTGGTGGGTTTCTGCCAGTGATGGCAGTGATTCCCGTTGCTAGTATGAAGTTAGTGCACCATCACTAAGAAAGATGGTGATGCAAATATTCTGGTGTCCAAACCTTTCAATCACGATATAAACAAACTTCGGTACATAATTGAAAACAACACACACAAAATACAAAAATTAAAGCATAGTGTGGTAATGATTATGAAAGGATTTTTGAATACTATTGGCAACTTGATATTCACAAAACAGTGCATCACACTTAAATAAAAATAAATAAATAAAAACACTGAGACTTCTCCTGCTCCATAATAATCACAAGATCCTTTAAAATAGTGCACTTCCTGACAGAGAGACCCCAGACAGTCTGCGTCAGAAACACCATCTCCAGTACCATCACGCTTAGCACTAGTGCCCCCACATGGCTGTGTACTTAGCCCACTTTTGTTTACTCTGCTGACACATGATTGTACAGTTAAAACAGCTATAACACCATCATTAAGTTTTGCAGATGACACAACAGTGGTGAGTGACGAGTCAGCTTACAGAACAGAGATACAATGATTAGCAAAGTGGTGCAATTGCAACAATCTTCCTCTTAATGAGAGCAAGGCGATAGACTGACTTCAGCATGGCCCATGTAGTCTACAACCCTCCACACTTTGAGAACTCTGCAGTGGAATTAGCCAACAGCACCAAAGTCCTTGAAATGCTCCTGGCAACTGACCTTACTTGGTCAATTAACACCACCTCCATAGTCAAGAAGACACAACAGCATCTCTTCTTCCTTCAGGGGCTAAAAAGGAGCAAGCCTACCTCTCCCCATTCTCACAATATTCTACAGGGGCCCCACCAAGAGCGTTTAGACCAGCTGCATCACTGACTGGTTTGTAAACTGCAGGTCCTACAACAGATAATACACACAGCAGAAAAGATCACTGAGACCTATTTGCCCTCGATTAAAAACATCTTTAAAAAGCTTTGTACCTGAAAAGCCTATAGCATTATGAAGCACCGATCCCACATCTCCCACAGTCTCTCTGTCTCACTTCCATCTGGCAGAAGGTCCAGTAGCATCCAAACCAGTTCTGCCAGATTCAGCAACAGCTTCTACATTCCACCTGTCCAGACTCTGAACTCTGCACTGCCTGCCCGCCCTCAGCTTTGTTTCTAGTAGCTTTTATATGCAATACATTTATTACACATGCTACTACTGTTGTTTTCTTAGTATTAGTTGTTAATATAATTTATTCAATACTATCTATTCACCTACCTATTATATATTTATCTATTTATAGTGCAGTATAGTTATTTACCTGTCTTGCACTTACCCTGTGCTTATGCATTTTTTGCACTGTGGTGCTGGGGAACATTATTTCACGCCACTGTATGCTTCAATACTGAGTATGGCTGGTAGGACAAAAAAAACACTTGACTTGACTTAAATTGACTGGTCTAAGAAGGCATTTGTTTTAAAATAAACTAGCCAACCCGCGGTGTACCATACGCCGCATAATCAGGCCGGTTTTTTAATCATTTTTAAGCACAGGGAGAAAATTTAACATTTGCAAAATCGGTAATGTAATAAATCAGCAAGAAAAGCAACATTGTAACAATGCACGGAACGAACCAACACACTATCGTCCGTGCGGCGTAAGCGAGGTGGTAGGGGGGGTGTGTACAAAGTGCAGGAGCATCTGAGAAGACGCATGTTTGTTGCGGATGCGAATTGCTGTATGTAGCGTGTACAACACTTTGCCATGCTGTACGCGGTCGTGCGTCGTAACCGAAAACTCACTTCATTGTGTTTTAACCTCAGTTGTAAAGGAATGTTTTAATGATCCCATGGGATACCCCTCGCAAACAGTTTTACATGCTGCATATGGCGATTCACCTCCGAGAAACATGCCTCTATGAACAGTCAACGTGTGGGAGGGGGATGTGTACAAAGGGTAGGGACGAAAATAGTGGGAGCGTATGAGTCGCACTTAGTGGCAATTCCACGGTTTGCAGCCCCAATGGGGTTCAACGGCTTACCCACGCCTAGACACACGCTCAGTCTCATGCATAATTATTTATTGAATGGTAAACACTTCTGGAAAGACACTGTTGTCTAAAACAGGTTAGTGTGAGAATACAACAGTAAGTGAATGAAAAGATGGAACTCTGGAGAGAGCAAAATACAACACAATAGTGAACCCGCAACATAACAAATGGCGCATAATTATTTATTTATTTATTTATACACGCCGCATACAGCGATTCACATCTGCGACAAACAAACTGTTTTACACACTGCATACAGCGAATCACATCCGCGACATGATTTTTCCTAGATGGTCCTGTCGCGTCCACCCTCGCATTCGAAGCATACACACTGCCTGCTCATGTGCCCCGTCGCAAGCCGCATCCAGCCTCGTTCTCGAAGCATACACACCGCCTGGTCATGTGTCCGCTCGCAAGAGAAACTCATGGAAAGCCGCCCACCAGCTGCCTGTGTGTGTGCCTCTGTCTGTCTCTGGCGCGGCTTTCTCTTGCGCTGCCTCTGTGTGAACCGGTCAGGCACAGAGAAGGTCAGCTGCTGACAGAGCGTCTCGACTGTTGCAGGGCCTGCATTGGTGAAGCAGGTGAGACGGTAATGAAACAGAGGCACAGGGCTTATTGGTTTTTAAAGGCTGATTCCTTCATTGTGCTTTAACCACAGTTTTAAAGGATTGTTTTAAGGATCCCATGGGATACCGTCGCAAACCGTTTCACACACTACATACGGCGATTCACCTCCGCGAGAAACATGCCTCTATGAACAGTCAACGTAGCTCGGAGGTACATGACATTAACCTGACCTGCACTGCATGTGGCCTCTACGACAGATGAACATAAATGACGCCATTTTTTCTGTGTCGTTGCGTCCGAGTTGGTGGCCGTGGCCCTGCGAGTTGTCGTCGTATCCAATGGTCTTGGAGTTGGTGGGCGTGGCTCCTTCCTGTGTGCGCCATAGGTGTCTCACTTGTCGGGCTTAGTGAATCCACGCCCCTTCCGGCGTGCTTTTCATGGTGGTCTTGCGTTAGTGAATTATACTGTATATATAGAAGATGTAGTCAAATTAAAGGGCCAAACATTCTAGTCTTTTTAAACTTTTAAACTTTACTTCTATCCAAAACTGAACCATAACAGTTCCCTGCAAATATTCCAGTGTTTAAGCATGAATGGAGTATTATGGTCCTGGAAAATTTGCCACTTCCTGTTTCTTTATTCTGAATGGATTTTGGGTTTCCAGAGACAGCGCTGATCCCAGCAGCTGTGAACTGGAAAGTAACTTCAGCCACTAGTTGCTCCTGAGCTGCTTAGCACAGTTTTCCTTGTATTCCACTGGGTAGATTTACTCCATGTCTGCTTAACAAGTCTAATGCATTTTTTAGTTATTTAATTTACATTTTCTTTCTAAACTGTTTTTTGCATTGCAAAGACACAAGGGTCCAAATAAAATCTTGGAAATATTGGGTGCATAAAAGGAACCAGTCATGGACAGAATGCCAGCCCATTGCAGGGCACCCTTTCATGCACATCAGCACTGGGCCACTATGGAGTCACCAATAAACCTATATGCATAACTTTATGATACAGGAAGAAAGACGAGTGCAGATTATTTAAATATTCTATATAAAATATGATGCCATTTTCTGATTTAAGACTCTGTGGGAGAAAGTAGCACTGCACATGATCTGTGTTTATGAACTATAGTTCCATTTTAAAAAGCAATTGCATAAAATGGTGGAGTTCTGTCGAATCTTGAGCATAGTACAGAAATTAAAATGAAGAAATTTCAGAAAAAAATCTGCGAGTGCATGCATCTTTGATTTGTAACTTGATATTAATTTTAAATGAGATATAGAGTTAAATGAATACATCTGTAAAGAGCTGTGTCCGCAGGCAGAAATTCAATTCCTCATATACTCATATGCAAGTTTGCTGCCTGGGGGGTTTCAAGTTTGTCAAGCCTCAGCAATGGCAATGAGCCCTCAGTTTTGTGGCAGGGAGAGTGAATGTATATAATATTGTTGGCAGCTGTAAGGTATCTTCGTAACTGGATACATTAGTGCATCTCTCAACATATCCCTTCACCAGCCTTCTGTGAATCTTCAAACCAGCTTAATCCAATTCAAGATGGCCTGGATCACAGCCTATCCATGCATCTTCAGCATATTAATTACTTTTATTACCCAGAACCTGGATTCATCCTCTATCTTGGAAATTTTGTCTTGGACTGTCAAATAATATAACCGCTTTTTATATTTTCCCAGTACAATGTTTTAATTTCCCCTACTGACAATGCTTAATAATTTCATACTTCTGTAAATCCTAATTCTTGCATTGCTGGTCTACCAGTTAATTCATTCTGTTATTTCTGCTTCCTGCTGTGCCTTTTTTCTGAAGCTGTTGTTACCTTTTGTTTTGAGTTGTTGCTTTTAAATATCTGTTTTTTATGAACAGAAGTATAGGTATTTGGGATCACTTCAAATCTGCGCTGATTACACATGAAAATTCATACATTGTGTAAGTTTATTCTTTTTACTATTTAATGAAACTAAAATTATTCCCAGTGAGGATTAATAACATTTCTAGAAGACCCCTCGAGCTGTGGTCCAAAGCAGCAGTTAATTTAAATGGTGATATTAATCAATTCTCCTTTATTGCGTTATGCATTTGTTACTAGATAAAGTATAAGTTGGTTTTGGATCACACTTTGCTTTTGTCCTTCTCCTTGTAAGGATAATAAACATTTATAATACATATAAAGGGCAGCATAGGGGGAATGAATGGTGCAGGAGCCTCAGAGCTCCTGGTACCTGGCTCAATTCATAGCACATGTTACTGTCTACATGGAGTGTAAATGTCTGTTTACCATGTGCATTTTACATTTTCCTGGTGTTTCATAGGACATGCATTCACTCAGCGACTTTTCAGACCTTGGAATCCACTCTTACTAGGATGAAACCATGGACAGGCAAGTCAATCATAAAGTGTATACTCACGCTCACTCATAGTGGACCAATTCAGAGTTGACAATTGATCTAAAAAAGTAAACATTCAAACAATGGAAATTTTAATAAATTGGAAATGGTACAAGAGCTCGAAAAAAATAGTAGATGCTGAAGGAAATCAGATTGGTTTCAATTCAGGATGAGGAACCATAGATGCAATCTATGCATACCTAAATGGAGAAATGCAGAGTAGGAAGAAAAGATCTAGCAATGGGTTTTGTAGACCTTAAGAAAGTCTAGAGTGCCAAAATACGGTATGATGAAACTTGAGATGATAAGGAGTACATGAGCAATATATAAGACTCATTAAAGATATGCATGCTAATGTGAGGACAGCAGTCCTGTGTGAAGCAGGAAGAGAAGAAGAGATTGAAATGACAGTGTGGTTCAGAACCATGCCCATTGTTCTGTATAATAGTATTAGATGAGGTTAGCAAGGAAGTGAAGAAAAAACTTCTATGGGTATCAGGGAGGACCTGGAAATGGAATTAAGATGAGTGGAGAGATGCTCTAGAGGGACATAGGATGAAGATCAACAGATCAAAAACTCAGTTTATGATCTGCAACTATAGTAGAGAGGGTAAGAATGGAAAAAGCAAAGCTGGGAGCAGATTACTTATAAAAAGTGAAGACCTGTTGGTGCTTGGGATCAATTATACAAACAGAACAAAGGCTAGAGGCAGAGAATGGGACTGAGAAATTGGAGAATGTGTAGCAGAATACTCTGTGACAAGAGGATAGCTGCCAAGTTAAAAGGAAAAATACACAAGATGGAAGTGAGACTAGAAATACTCTATAGTACAGAAACATGGAAAATAAGTAGAAAAGTAGACTGGAAAATGGAAGTTTACTATGCTGCAGTGGTTGTGCATGGTGAAAAAAGGGATTTAGTAGAAATTAAATACATTGGGGAAGCTTAAAATTAAACGGGATATCATAGAATTTGGGAGAAAACTTCCATTGGCTCACAATGCATTAAGACAAGAGAACGATAATAATAATAATAATAATAATAATACATATTATTTATAGTGTGCTATGGAGAATATTCAAGATGGAGTTGCCAGAAGAAAGAAGGAGAGGAAGACCAAAAAACAGATGGAATTTTGCATTAAGTGAAGGATATGCAAGATATTGGGTGTAATAAAGAAGATGAAAAAAATATATGGAAGTCAATGGAGATGGAGGTACACCTCCACAATGGCAATCACAGATAAGGGAGAAGCCAGAGGGAAAGAAGAAGAAAAATTGACCTAAAATACATATTCCTGGTATGAGAGAGGAAATTGAAAAGCTTGAGAGTAAGCACATATAAGTGAGGACAATGTGAAAATTCTAAACAAATATAAACAAAGAAAATGTAGTTGGTGGCAGAGTGTGCGCGTCAGATTTGGGTGAATGTGGCGACTGAGGTGCTGTTGTTCTTTGAATGAATAATTTTAACTGAGCTTCTGACTCCCTTTGGCCCTATAATTGAAAAACTGATTTTAAAAATAGATAAATGAATTAATTTGTTTATAAAGTACAACAGATTTAACACAACTTACAATAGTGATCAATATTATATATAAGAAAAGTTGTAGAAGGTTGTTTTTTTAGCACAAAGCTTAGATGAAGATAGACTGTGTCATACTGTATTCTTATAAAATCAAACATAATTTGTCCAAACAGAACGAGCTAAATAAATTGTTTTTTGTGATACACTTCAATACAGTGCCCTATACATTGTTTAAAAATGCAATCTGAAATTACCTCAAAATTGCACATTAGGAGCTTTTTAGAAATCTATTATTTATATATTTTTGTTGATTTTTTAAAAATTACATTACAGAGAAGAGGACAAAAATCACTCAAGGATGCAATCAGTACTACATTCTGTACGTGTAGGAAGAATTCTGTATTTAAAATGGACGTGCCTAAAGAGAAAAGAAATATAATTTACTGGCGGCAAAGCAAGCCACTTCATCTATTAAGAGTAATTGAACTTAAAAAGCTTTTTCTGTTTTTAGGTAAGTGTTTAATTTTAGACACAGTATACAGATTAAGGGATTCTAGTAGTGGTGTGGGTGAAGTCAGGATTATAGGAGAAAGAGCAGTAGTGGAAAAAAATAAAAATAAGACATGGAAAATCTGTTGTAGATGTGATAATTCTAGATGAACAAGCAAAATAATTTTAAATGCAAGCTTTCAAGATAAGTTGGCTGACTGACTGACACACTTGCGTCAAAGGTCTGAGGGCCCTGTGTCAATTGCCAGCCCAGTTACTGTCAAGGTGAAGTTTATAGATTGTCCCAGTGTTAATGAGAATATTGTTTACTCTCATATTCCAAATGTTATGCTGTTTAACATATCAAAATTGACACCAAGTATCTGAGTACATCCTGTGAGGGACTTGTATAAGAAGGGTTGCTTTTTACTTTAGGTGTCCACCGTCACAGCCAGACTTATGCATGAGTTCACCTGGGCTACAGGGCCCAAAATGTATAAAAATATTTCATAATTGTTTTTTGAAGAAAGTTTACTGCCGCTCGTGCCACTAATCTCTTTACTATTATCCCTGAGATAACATGTCCACTACTACTTGCATGCATATCATATCGTATCTCAGAGTTTGGTTGTCTCCAGTGAACTTCAGTTAGTGACAAAGGGTGGCTGTTGGAAAAGCATTTGCGATAGCAGGACAGCTGAATACAGGCTATCAGTAATAAAGTGTGGGAAGAAGAAAGCAATTTGTTGCATTACTATAGTGACAGCATTAGAGATTTTAGTTTTAGTGATAATGAAACATGCAAAGGTGATGATTTTGCACAAACGTTAAACTATCACACCCATTATGAATGTACTTGGTGGAACAAGAATGCTGGGCATTTTCAAAGATGCTGTTCACTGGATCCCCAGGGCATAAGACAGATGTATAAAGATACAGATGTCACCGTAAAGAATTTCACTCTGTTTATAAGGGATGGCATGTCAGATGTATTTATGACTGAACGTAACAGATATGTACAGCGACTAATGCAGCAGTTCACATTGAAACTGAATTACAGGGTTTCACATCCAGTATGATTTCAATTATGATGAGCTGCTGATTTTCTTTGTACTTACTGTATACCAATGTGTAATTCAAAAGCTGAAATGTACTGGTTAACAAAACCATTACTTGAAACACCTTATGGAAAGCAGATCATAAATGAAAAACTTTTCATCTTAATTCTCAGATGTTTGCATTTTGTTACTTATCATTTTGCACTGTAGTGAAAAACATTTCTTTTTTTAATTAGATTGTTCTTTGAGAGGTTTTTTACTTTTTATATACCTGAGGAGAAGTAATGCAAGCAATGTACAGTTACTAAGTGGGCAGTATCTGTATTGAGCAATAGGCACAGTTTATCTTGACAAATGTGCCAAGGGTCTGCAGATTGGTCAAAAATTAAACCTGATTAATGTGTTTTTATTTTTTTAATGTATTTTCATTTTTCATAGCTGAAAATATCTGATATTGTAATAATAAACAGGTGTCTATAATATTTTTTTTTAAATTATCACTCTCCTTCTTTATCAAAACAGGGGGGCTCTGCCCCCTGCTCACTTTGGTTTGGTTATCTGGATATACAATTTAAAGAGATTGTTATTTTCATTGGAATTGTTACATACTCTTTCGATTCTATGTTGCATTGCTTCTCCATGATCATAAATATAAACCTGACCGAATTGTGGTTTCTTTGAAGTTAAACTTGTAGTAGCTTTAATTGTTGCGGGACCACAGATTCTCATAGCAACTTGTCCATTATTGTGTAAATCTACATTTTGAGCATTGAACGATGCAAATCCGAAAAGATTATCGCAGACACGGATATTTTGCCTGTAGTGTTTGTGGATTTCACTTTCACCAAAAAACACATCTTTTAATTCTCGTGGATATGCCTTTTCATTGAGAGGTAACAGTACTTTTCCCTGATGACAACATGAATTAGATGGTCTACAAGTCTCCGACTTAAACTTTAAAGTCTTACTATATCTACGTACTTCTGACATATCACTTATGTCCACATATTCAATCTCTTTTTGCTGTTTCGTTATTTCACCGAGTAATAATTTCCGTTTGTTTGTGCTAATGCGATCTTCACTTTCTTTTTTTTGATACTTTCAAAGTTTACTACTTTCATAATCTGTAACTTGCTCTGCATGTGTATCACGCCAATGTTTTTGAACATCTTTATGAAGTCTTATATTTCTGACTCTGATTGGACCTATGAGGTTTTCAACTCCACTTGGTCTGGGCTGATTATGACTTTCCTTATTTTCAGAATTTGCGCATAGCTGCTCTTTCTTCTTCGCTTAGTCGTTGACGTGCCATCTAGAACGTATAAAATTTTTAAGACCTGGGAGCACAGTGTGTCTGCCAAAAGCATTCCAACCACTGAGAGGTTAGATGTCCATGTTGTTGTTTTAAACTGTTTGTAAGTAGGGCGTGACGTGCAAAAGTGATTGTCTTACGGGTCTTGCTTGCAAAGGTTGTAAAGTCTAGTCTCACGGGAAGTCAAAGTGTCTTTCCAAGAAGATCACATCTCGACCCAAGATTTTTTTTTATTATAATAGAGGAGATAGATACTGTGTTAAGTGCACCCCCTATTAATTTCCACTGATGCCCTTGAGTAAGTAAGTCACTCTTTAATTCATAGAGTTTTGCTGGATCAGATTTATTGATATGTTTGCTAATTTTGATAACCTGGAGAATGTACAGTACCTATGCAGCCTTCTTTTTTTCAAATACTGTACCATAATAGACTCACAACCCATTAATTTCCTATTGCATTGTTTTATACCTTAGATGAATTGAAGAAAGAGAAGATTGGTAGTCAGATACAGGGAACACTCACACACATGCAACACACAACCAACAAGATAAATGAAAGTCTTTAAATACAATACAACTCAGTTAGATGTGGGATGGGACGTTAATAAAAGTCATCTCCATATGGAGAGAATGTGCAAAGACTACAAACTTGCAGGGAGAGCCAGCAGCGCCAGTCAATGTATCACCTAATTGTGAAAACTTGTTTGCCTGAATTACTTTATTAGAGTTCTAAAAGTAATCCATCCATTTAAACCATGTTCTTGAATCCCCAAATTTTTCCAGTCTTCTCCATTTATCAGAGGTGATTACTCTTAATCCAAAAATACAGTTCATTTTTGAGATCTATTTGGTTATAAACAGGGCTTTTTACTAGTCTGTGTGCTACTTATCAGGGTAGGGACCCTGTTACATATTCAATTTGTACATCACTGACAAGTTTTTTAAGTTTAGTTCTTTCCTTGTGGCTGCCAAAAGTAGAATGGGCCATGTTTGTTACTGTCCCTGTTTTAAAATGACCTTTGGCCACATGTATAGAAAGGGCTCTGATTTCTGGACTTCACCTTCCTGGCTTTGCCATATTCCCTGAAACTCCAATGCATTTATGATTCATGTCATACTCTGGACCACTTCTGTAATGAGAAAAGAATATGCATTGAGCCATCTTGAGGTCCTTTCCTTTTTCCCAGGATCCTGACTATTCATCAAGGAGAGACAGACAGGACCACGGCAATAAAAGAAGAGCAGCATTTTGACAAACGCTCAGCTAGATGTCTTTAACTTTTACAATTAAATATTATTTATTACATAGGTGAATTGTGTATTTAAAGGAGTAAGTAAATGTAGAATATTTCTTAAACTATTAACTTGTATTTGTTTTATTAGGCTACACTGTTTTGCTTTGTGAAAATCAATTGTTTTATGTAGCAAAGAAAAAAAAGAAGACCTTTTTGAACAAGTGTACCTGTAAACAAGTGCTGAGTTCCACCATTTGTGGAGCTTTTTAGGTTCATTTTCAGTTATTATCCTCTTTCTTAAGAATGTGATGGTTCACAGCTACAGACAAATTTTAATGTTTATTCTTTTGTCTTGTCCATGGGGGCCCCAAACCTCTGAGGAGCCTGCTGATGAAATAACTGGAGCAGGAACAAGGTAAAGATTTAAATTTTACATGATGTGGAATGTCAAGTTTATAAATAAGTAACAACAGAATAAAGTCTCCCATGATTCCCTTTTCCAAAGTATTTGTTTCTCTTATATAAAAAGCTACATGTTGTGAGTGAGAGCCAAAGACTTGAGTGATTTTACCAGAAAAAAGCTAGAGGTGTTTGTTATAGGTAAGCATCACTGTGAGCAGAATGAATAGACAAGGTAGGCTTGCTGCCATGAGGGATCTGTGGCTTCCAGTACAAAACCAATTTTTGCCTGCTGTTCTGAGGCCAGTTAAGTGAAGATGAAGAGAGCTAAAAAGGATGTTGCAGAAAATATGACATGTGCGCCATTGTTATATTGTCTAAAGAATGTCTACTGGGGAAAGTAAATTGTATTTGCGGAGAGACCAATTCAAAAAAATTGAGTTAACTTTTCTACCATGTCATTCACTCCCCATACAAATGGCTCATTTTATATCATAACTTATGAAACAGTGATATCCAAAAGTTCAACATCAGGAATTACATTCTTATATATTAGATAAAAATACATTGGATCTATTCTAGAAGTATATATTTTCCAAATCAACGTTTTCTATTATTTGTTTGTGGGGATGTTTAGTTCTGCCAGAATTGCAAGTAGCAAATCAGCCTTGGAGGGAATGACATGCACAACTTTTAGAAGCTGAACATATTTTATTCTTTCACTGTGATAATAGGTCACATTTAAAGCCTCTGCTCCAAGAATCAGTATGCAAAAAGGCATAAATGTGATGTTATTTTTGTAACTGTTTCGCCTCCCTCTTAATCAGAAAACTGTATCTGTGTGATCATCTTTGTGTCGTTCAAATGACTAAACAACTGATCAGGTTTTTTTCCTGGAAGTCGGCTCCTGGACTAAATATCTTACCCCTACTGGCCCAAGCTGCGTGTTTCAAAGAGTGGACTCCTCAGCCTACTCAGAACACGCAGATTACCTTTATACAATCTGAGTGACCACAGAAAGACAGCATGAGATAGAAAGAGACTTCTGCCTCTTTTCGTTTTTTCTCTCTCAGACCTTGACATTTCTTGCTTGCACTAGTTAAGTGTATGCCCACTCGTCATCCAACTCTACACTCAGACAGCCTCTGTCTGTGAAGCAGTTTTAAACACCACCCCAGCGTTACTTTCTGCCAAGCCCCAGAATCACTTCTGAGCTCAAGTGTGGTATTCTGTTTGACGCTCAGACTACAGACTACCACCTCCTCCCGCAGCTCCTGGTGTCCTCACATTCTTGCCATCAAAATACCAGATCCCCAAGACAACATAATCATATGCATTCCCTTCTTTCCTCCTTCACCTCACTCTTTCGTTTTTTCTCTTAAAATAGTATCATTCCACTCTAAGAACTTCTGGGTAACCTGCCTTTTAGCATTCTGTGAGAGTGTGACGTGCTGACCTTCTGGGGCATATGGAATATTCATACAGACCCCTATTTTTCCTGTCATTAGCAGGTCTTTCCCCACACCCAGTGTGTTTTTATGTTTTGTTTGGAAGTTGTCTGTGGAAATCAATCCTACCCTGTGCCATTCTGGTGGTGTCCTTATCCTATTATAATTCTTTAAATGTTTTATAATGCTGTGATAGCCAACATGATTTTATACATTGAGTGCTGGGCTGGTAACATCACTTGAAGAGAGGCCTATCAAGAATGAAGAACAAACTGAAAGCCATTATGAACAATGCTACACATCCTCTCTCTGTCACATTATCATTAAGTATTTTTTCTCATCAGAAGTGTGTCAAAAAACACTACTGCTGCTCCTTTATATTGTACATTCAGTGTTTGGAGGAGGTTGTTATTTTTGTTCTATATAAAATTTCTTGAGGTTCTATAAGACAATAATTTTTCACTTGGAACAAATGAACTATTCATACATCCATCCATCTATCTATCTATGTAGGCAGCACGTGATGCAAGGCAGGAACTGCCTTTGGATAAGACACCAGAAAGCTACAGGACCCTCTAACTATAGCAGGGTTAATTTCACGTTTCCAATCAGTCTAAACCAAATGTGTTTGGGATATGGAAGGAATCTGGATTAAGCCTACCTGTAGAAAAAGCACGATGTGTTTGAGTAGTATACACATTCTCCTTATGTTACAACTGCCATCTTCTCACACAGTTGTCATAGTTTAATTACCAATTCCAAATATGCTAGAATGTGAGAGCAGAAAATAGTGTCATGTCATTCCAGGCAGATTCCTGCCTTGCATCCAGTGCTCTTTACATAAACACGCAAATGAAAAATATACATTGATTGCTATTCACAGTAAGGAATCCGTATTATGTGATTTTATGTTAATACTTTAACACATGATCAAGTTGCCTATGATCATTAATCTCAAAAAGCAGGTGTACAGAAATATTCAGTAGTAATAACTGGACATTTGTTTGACTATTTTGTTTGTATTTTGCTTGTATTTATATTCCTTTGTGGGGTCATAAAGTAGCATTCATTGAGATCAATGATTTTCAGTTATTAACGTGACTTTCTGCTAATTATCCAAGTTAAATTGTTTGGATGATTTTATTAAATATTTTTTCTTTTGGTAATGTAATACAAGTCCACTATTCTCTGGTTAATGGGTGTTTCTAAACAAACAAACAACATAAACAAAGCTGAGAGGGTTTTTTTGGGAAAGCTCAGGTCCATTTCCATAGAATTTTTGCTTTTTTTTTAATCTTAACACTCATTAATTAATTTCAAATGTAAAAATCATGTCATAAAACAGTTGATATACAATTTATACGCCATGGTTTTTTAATCTCTGCAGAGGAGCTGTCGACTTGTCTAGTGATTCTGGAGAGCTTGGTACATTGGAGTGGTAAATAAAAGGTGTTTAAAATGTAAATTCAATGCTGCTGTTAAAAAATGCTCTATGCAGTAGTCATAACCAATTGTAACATCTATTTGTCACATAACAGAAAATTCTACTCACTGAAGAGTCGGAGATAAATAATTTAACATAATCTGTACTTTGGGTTTTAAAATTGGTACTGCACTGAGTTCATGCAAATTCAAACTGTAAGTTAAAATGTAATAAAAAACAATTATATGCATGCATGTATTGTGAACAGGTGCCCTGCTAGTAGGAGGTTGCCAGGATCAAGAGCACCACCAAGGACAATGGGACATAATCTAAAAATTCCTTCTAAACTGTGAAATGTTCTAGCAGGTCTCTATTATTATGGTGCCCCGAAATTGAAAAGGGCAGGCATAACAGTGCAAAAGAGAGAGGAGAGAGAGAGGAATAAGATGGAGATAATGGAGGAGTCTGAGGAAATTTCTACAGAATTCCAGATAACAAATGAGAAGATGTACAGGGTAGCTACTCCTCTGTTGTCATCTATTCCACAGAAGCCATGGAAGACACGGCCCCTAACAGAGAAAGCTGAGGCCAGATTGCTACTGTAATTGTGTGATTGTGGGAGGCTGGCAGAAGGCCAATGCTCCTTTGCTCAACTGCTAAGGAGCCACTTAGGTTGGCCAATGAAAGAGAGTGGGATCATTTTACCACATTAAATAAATCGATATCAGAAATTATAAGGGATGCCATTGGCCTTCCTTCTGTCCACTATTTGCACTTGGTCTCTCCTATCTGTGTAGATAAGCAATTCTACTTATGCAGTTGCTACCAAATGGATTTACAGGGCAAAATATACAGTAAAGGGGCTCAACATGTGGCACCACTTTATTGTTTACCAATGAGAAGATAGGGGCTCATGTCCTTGGTGTGCCCTGCTTTGAGTTTACATATGCCACCTGTGTTTGCATAGGTTTCCTCAAGGTTCTCCAGATTCCTCCCACAATCCAAAGATATACCGTTTAGGTGAATTCAAATTGCTACTGTAATTGGCATGTATGTGTTCACCCTGTGATGGACTGACACCTTAGCTAGGTGTTATTCCTGCCTTACACCTGATAAATATGGGGACAGACTTCAAATGCCCTGCAATCCTACCAGGGATACAGTTTAGCATATTTAATGTAAATTGCAGGGAGCACAGAACTTCAAAGGAAACATTACAGTACGGTAGAGTAAACTGATGCAAACAAAAATCAAAAGTGTCCATTCATTATCAAAGCTAAGTAATTTAATAAAGGGAGCTGGAAGTTATGTTGCCACAAATCTACCCTTTAGTGAGACGGTACAACACATCCACATATACATTTGTAGCGAGTAGAGGTGGAATAAGTACTAAAGAAAACTTCTCAAAAATAAGTTTTAATACGTTGTAAGGCCAAAATTAAGTTAAATAAAATTAAAAATATCTTAAATGAAACATACGGAGCCCACTAGGGGCATTGTGTAATTTTTTTTTCTGGTGTGCACCAGATAGTATCAAGTGAGCACCAGAGGGAAACTACTCAAGTAAATGCAAAAAAAAGTAGGCTAAGAAAAAATGACTCAAGTAAAAGTACAATTTAGACATTAGATAAACACTTTAACTATCTATTTATATAAATATATTCTATGTGAATGTGTGTATGTGTGTAATACATACAGTAGTTACCAAACTGGCAATCAGAGTCATAAGGGTTTGTGTAGGGTCCATTTAATGTGATGCATCGTTACATTTTTGAGGAGATGTGCATCAGGCTACACCATAGCGATGGCTTAGGCTCAACATAGAGGTATAAATCAGCATAAAGAGGGAGGTAAGGGTTCGAAACAGACAGACTACCATTGTATCCTTTTTAATTTCATTATCCTAGTGTGTATACTAGCTGAGCTAGTGAGTTCAAAGGCTTCAAGAAAACAAACTTTATTCCAATCAAAACAAGCATAGTCAGGGTATTTATTCAAATGGAGGCAAGCAGCGACAGGGCCTGGTCAGTGGCCGGGTTAGTATATTCTCCGCATCAACCATTGGGCAACAAGTGTGTGACACAGCGAGGCCACAAACCTGCAGTTGCCTCAGCAATCCTCGACAGATGTGTCTACCATGTTACAGTGTGCAGCACAGTTGGGGAGGGTCTCAAAAGATCTCTAAAATCACACAATATATAGAACTGTATTTTACTATGGCAGTTGGAATTTCAAACAAATCTAGTCTGTACATGACTGTGAACTGCAAAAAATAATTTCTAAGAAACTCTAAAGTTAGCACACAGCAGCCTTACTGATTACAACTTGTAATTCTCACTGTACACTTCTAGCAAATGGGCCCATCATCATTTGAAAGGAAGTTATACTCTTCTCCACCAAAATTAGATTTAAAGTTATGGAAGGCGACCATAGAAGAACACAATGAAAATGAAAATATTAATTTAATAAGTTAAAATAATACATTTTATTTAAAAAAATGTAAAACTTTATAACCCTTAAATGCAAAACTGCAACTGTCAATTTTTCTACTCATTTTTAAAAATTAACTGATTAAAATACCAAAATCCAAACGTCAAACAAATCTGACAGAAGAATCCAGTGTCAGTCCTTTTTTGCAGCAATCCACTGTATTCCAACATGTGAAAACATTTTAATTTTCATACCAAAACCCAAATTAACAGTACAGCAGCCACAGTGGTTTAAACCTGTAATTCTTATTGTGCACTTCTCACACACTGAGCCCTTCATCAATTGCAATGTGTCTCATACTCTCCCTGTCTGGAATAAGATTTCAATTTATGAAAACAAGTCAACATACTTTTATTATTAGACGTGAACTATAATAATGACAATTTGAAATCAATAATAAGGCTGTTATATTAGATCGCTATTAAATAGTTATTGATCACACTCATCTCATCCTAAAACACTAATAGTACACATCACTGCATATTTCAAATACTAAAACATGCAATAAAAAGGAATGCATGGTAAGCAAATAAACAAAATCACCACTAAATATCAGCTGGTAAATAAAGTGCGTAGTTATCATCATACATTAGAATTTGAGACAGAAAAGATTTCAGCGGAGAGAAAACAAGGGTTTTGAATAACGTTTGACAACAGGCAAGTTGAATCTGCATACACGGCAACCCTACAAACTCAAGCCACAGTTACTATGTTAGCTCCAAACAGCAAAGCAACACCAGTTCATGAGCTACAATAAAATGATTTTGTTTGTGCCACACATTCTTAAGTGCATGGGTGTTGACAAAGAAAGAACTGTAGTCAGGTCAAGTCAAGGGTTTTTTTTTTTTGTTAAGAGGATACAGCCTTTGTCGGCAGCCCCCGATGTAACAAAATCTTAGGTGTTGTCTGCACCATGAACAGTGGGCACTACATTCATTCATCATTACATTTCTCAGTGTGGACCTTTTATTTTAGCCTTGTACAAACCAAAAATTGTGTAAACTGCACACTACGCATTACTATTAAATGATATATTTCCTAAGTGCATGTCACATACTGCCCTGCGGTGGGCTGGCGCCCTGCCCAGGGTTTGTTTCCTGCCTTGCGCCCTGTGTTGGCTGGGATTGGCTCCAGCAGACCCCCGTGACCTTGTAGTTAGGATATAGCAGGTTGTGTAATGGATGGATGGATGTCACATACTATGTGTATTATGTAGTGAAGGGAAAGATCTTTTTTAAAAACAATGACACCTGTTATCGTATCCACTTGGACAACTGGGCATTCCCAAAAATAAATGGCTATCATAAATTTACTGTAGTATTTTTAAGTGCAGTTAAGTAGGATTTTTATCTTTTATGTTGTAGTTGGGGTTTGGTAAATATGATGAAGGGTTTGTGTACACAACGTCACAGTTTTTAGGATACAGTTTACTCCACATAATGAAGCTGTTTTGTCTTATATTCTTGATACTGAACATCTCTTCTAAATGTGACCAGTGATATATACTTTATTATAAACAGTGCTAGAGGACTTTCCTTGGCACCTTACATGAAACCGGTCTCTCCACTTTCAGCAGAGACATAAAGTCACCAGATTCACTGCACACTGGATTAAAGGCAGGAACATCTACATCACCTACTCAGTTCTTGCCCAATCAACTGGGCCATTACAGTGTGATATGCTGAAATACATCCATTTACTGGCTAGAGAAATGAGTTACGTCATTAACTAAAAATATTTTGTGCCTCCAGATTTTGGAGAACTATCAAGCTGCAGCAAGGACAGTTTTTAGATCTGTGCACCTCAGACACTGTGAAGCCTGCGAAGAAAAGCTTATTACATAAGCACAAGCGTTCATTCTAGAAGGATGGAAAATGTTTGCTTTTATTTATGTCAAAGTTGTCCTCATATAAACTTTTAGTGACCATTACTATAAGATACTGTTCTCACAAAAATCTACTTTTATCTATTTTTTAGCTTTATTTATTTTTGAATTTCTCCATTGGATTAATTACGTTTTATGTTTTCTACTCAAATAAATTAGAGAGTTTCTTACTGCAGGTAATAATATAACACCAAATGTTATGTTAAATTACTTTTAAAGGAGACATTCTTAAGTCTTACTTTTAAAATACAGAGTTTGTATCTTTTGAATTGTATGACCTGTATAACACCATATCATCATGTTTAAGTAAATATTTACTTCTGAGGCTTGATAATGTCCGAGATTGCTTGTAAATGGATGGGGTCTAAAGAGAACACTGACGAGAGGGGTGTCATCTTACAGGCCTCAAAGTGTCTCCCGTCAGTGAATGAGCCTGAGGCTTCAGAGTGTCTCATCTGCAGCTGGAGTTTTATTTTAATTGGCCACTGTGAATTTGAATCTTGAACACAGTCGATCAATTGTACTTTGTAACAACCCGCCTTGAAAATGTACCAAAGTAGGATTGTAACTAAATTAATATACTTTTTAAAGTTTAAAACTATTTGCACTTAAAAATAATTCCTTACAAGATGTACTTAAATACAGTAACAGAAGTAAATGTAATTAGCGAACAGCATGTGGACTAGCAGTCTTTGGTTAACTGTACACAACGTGGGTTGGTAAGAGTTTGCCCCACACAAACATCTTTGGGATGTGGAAGGAAACCAGAGGAAAGTCCACAGGGAGAATGTGAAATCTTTACACAGAATGTGCACAGGTCAGGAATAAAATATGCGATTCTGAGGCAGTAGTGCTAAACAGTGCAACATTCTGCTTGCTTGAATTACACAGTAAGTGCACTGTAATAATGTCTAGTAGTGATGAGCGAATTCCACGATGTTCGCTTTTCCTGCAGTTTGGAGAAATCATGGAAGTGTTTCCGAATATCACTGAACTTAAAGTGTTTACAATAAACTGAATTAGAACTAGAAATCTGAACTAGATTTGACTGGATTATAATGGTGCAATCATCTTTAAAGTGTCCCTGAGGGCTAGAGAAACATTTGCCATCTATACTGGACCGATTATTGTGGCCTAAAATGCAACCTGAGCTGTGTGGCAGCAGTGCCAACCAGTGCACCACCGTGCCTCTGTGAGATCAAAGAAGACTCAGAGACTCACAATCATATATTTCATCAAAACAAAACGGAAATGACGAAATCATAGTCAAAAGTCAGAAAAAATACATAGGTCTTTTAAAGGCAGAAAATTCAAAGTGGTGTGTCATGATTGAAACCACTGACTGTTTCTATTTTTTGAAGTCGTGCTAAAGGCTCTCTGTACTGTCTGTGCTGATGCTCTGCACTTTTTCTTCTATCAAAAACATAGAAACGTCCTGCAAATAGTAATAAATCTTTCGTTATTATTATTGTTCTTTAAAGTCTGTATTTGGGGGGGTGGGCATCAGGCTTCTTCAAGGTTTGTTTTTTATCTCCACATGACTAATAATGCATACATAGGGCACACACCTCCTTCTCTTATACTGACATTGAACATGAAGATCAACCTGCATATTTGGCAAAAGCAGACATAAATCGTTATTTATGCTGTGTATTTTTCACAAAAATACAATTTTGAGAACCTGCATTATTTACTTATCTGTTCCCACATTTACAACTTTGAAATTATGAAAAAGTGCACAAGTTATATTAACGATACATAAAACTTTTTTTTGTCTGCTTATTGTACTTGTGACAAAATAATAACTTTTGTTATTTTTCAACAAGTTAGAAAATGTATGGAAGGTGTAATATTCAAGTGTTCTAAGATACAGTAGTTTAAATGCTTTGAAAGACATGCAGGGTAGGTGGATTGGCAATGCTAAACTGGCCCTGATGGATGTGTGTGTGTGTGTTTTCACCCTACAATGGATTAGTAGATTTAGAAAATCGATGGAGTGATGGAAAGTTTATCATTTTAAATTTTTTTATTTATTTCATCAAAGGGACATTTTAGTTTGTTAAAGATGTTTGTCACACAGTGTGTGTGACTTTTAATTGAGGTTTGTTTAGACCAGGGGTTCTCAATGTCGGTTCTGGGGACCCCCTATGGCTGCAGGTTTTTGTCCCAACCAGCTTCTGTTTTTAATTAGAATCCTGGGCTAATTAAGTGAACTGTTATACTGCTATTGCCCAGATTCTGTGTTTTGGGAACATTATAGAAATTAGAAAAGTAGGTTTAGTAAATGGAAGTGATGTCATGGTGGCCATTTTGAAGCCCTTGAATAGCCGCAATTATTTTTCTTCGGTTCTTCTTTGAAGAGAAGAGGTTCAGGTAAGCACCACGTGACAATCCTTCCTCTCCCGAAATTTCACTCACCTTTGAGCTTTTTGACTACCTCCTAATCACACGTGTGTGACAATATATATATATATATATATATATATATATATATATATATATATATATATATATATATATATATATGTGTGTGTGTGTTTGTGTATAGCAGTTATATATGGCAATAATGTATTTTTTTTCTTTTTAACAATATTTTCATCTTGATGGTCACTCGATTTTTCCTGGAGTTCTAATTGTTTAATTAATCCATTATTTTCTAATTAGAGGGCCTAATGCTAAAGTAGTTGCAGTCTTTCATGATTCAGTGTTGTTTGCCTGGGTGTCTGCTCTGCTCATCTTTAATTGTCATTATTAAGATACCATGAAGGGAGCAAACTGCACAGAGAAAGAGGAAAATATAACAAAAGCAACAAAAGTGAGTTAAGCATTTAAACCTATAGCAACAGCAGAAATATTTCTAAATCTATAATAATAAAAGGCAAAGCCCTCACTCACTCACTCACTCACTCACTCATCACTAATTCTCCAACTTCCCGTGTGGGTGGAAGGCTGAAATTTGGCAGGTTCATTCCTTACAGCTTCCTTACAAAAGTTGGGCAGGTTTTATATCGAAATTCTACGCGTAATGGTCATAACTGGAAGCAGTTTTTCGCCATTTACTGTAATGGAGATGAGCTTGAACGCCGCGGGGGCGGAGTTTCGTGTGACATCATCACGCCTCCCGTAATCACGCAGTACGTAGAAAATCAGGAAGACCTCCAAAAAGCGCTGAAGAAAACATGCATTATATAATTGAGAAGGCAGCGAAACAATAAGAAGCGAGCGAGTGACATATACAACTATATTGATGAGTTCTGCTACTTCGGAAACAAAGCACGATGTAAACCTACACTTTAAATTAAGTTCATACACAAGCTGCCGCTGGCGTTTGTAATTTAGTGCCTGCCCATATAAGGCCGTCCGTCAGCGGCAATCCAAGAGCAAACTCCCACTAAATATTCACGGGTTAAGGACTGTGCTTATGGAGAGGAAGATGAGATGGTCAGGGTGGTGTTTGACACAAACTCAGCGAAACTGCGAGAGAAAGTTTTAAGTGTCAGGACTAAGGTAACATTAAATACAGCCATGGACATAGCACGAGATAACACAAGCACAGCTGGGGAACTTCGCTGCATGTACACCGAGCGGCTCACGTGAACTGACGCAGTGCACAGATAAAAGGCAACAGTTCCAAAGAGCGCTGAACAAAACCGAATTACACAATTGAAAAGGCAGCAAAAAATATGAAGCGTCTGATACATACAGGCATATTCATAAATGCTGCTACTGTGGAAACAAAGCACACGGTGGAAAAAGTCAATGTCCGCTAAAGGAAGACAGTGTAAAAAAACCCGTGCATGCAGTGTGTCACGTCTCAGATAAAGAAGAAGACGAGCTGTTTATTGATGCAGTAAGAAACGAATCGATGAATGAAACCTGTCATCTTTACAGCGATTGACAAACACGGAATGTAACTTGAACACAACACATCCTACAAATACAAACCTGATTGAAAGAAATAATGATAATCAAATCCTTGATGACAGCAACACTCAGTAACACTCACAAAACAAATACTGTATATTGATAGTCATGTTACGTTATTTTTAAAATGTTCCCTTTTCTTTTTCATAACTTCTACTTCTCCACTGCGATACGCGGGTATATATTTAAATGTATATATAAATCCCGATCTACAGTACATACTCGCATAGACAAGCCACACGCTGTGGCTAATTGTAGAGTCTTAAGCCTCTAATGCGGACATTCGAGGTTCGATTCCTGAGAGGGGATGCACTGAGTATGTACGCTCGCTATCCGATTCATTTTACCTTCGCATCTTCTTGGTTTGGGACGTATGAAAAAATATTCGGTTAACGCAGAATCATGTTACGTTATTTTTAAAATGTTTCCCTTTATTAGCACAAGCACAGCTGAGAAGCTTCGATGCATGTCCTCCATAACGCATTAAAAAAATAAAGCATTTAATCACACTTTCAATTCCAAGCAAACGGGAACTTTTGTCAATGCATGATTTCCTGGTACATCCATTACACTGATGCACACATCACAGCTACAAAAATGTTAGAGTCGGAATAAAGCGCGTTCCTACGACTGATCATTTCGACTTCCCGAGCGAAGCCTTGATAAAAGCATGGTTTTGTGCACACTGAAAAGCAAACAAAATTAGATGCATTACAGAAAGCGGACTTTGTGGCTCTTACTGGGGATCATTGGACTTCCGTGACAGTTAGTAATTCTAAATACATCTAATTACAAAATGTTCAATGATCACACTGTTTTAGCCTAATGTACAAAATAATTTTGGCTAATGTTACTCAGAGTTTAAAGAGTAAGCTGGTCAAATTACCTTTTATGTTTCTGACTTATTTTTTAAGAAGAAAAACTGCACTTTATGTTGAAATTTTGGTTATTATTATTTAAAGACAATACTATTCTGAAAATGTACTTAAAGTGCTTAAACTACCACTTTATTTTTAAGTCTGCCCAATTTTAACCAGGGATGATATTTTTGTTTCTGTTTTGAATTCAAATGCAGTTTAAAGGCTTTTTTTTTCAGAAATTAAAACAGCTTCAGTTTACAATATTCATGTACATGTCTATTATTTGATTCTGTCGCCCACTAAAACACTTTTAAATTAAAAAAAAACATTTGCGATTTGGGGCAAATTTACGAGTCATACGATTACATACGATTAATCCTCTAATTAATTGGATTAATTTTTTTAATCGAGTCCCACCCATAATATATATATATGTGGATATATATATGTAGATTTGTATATATATGTGTATATACAGTATATATATATATATATATATTTATATATATATATGTTTGTATATGTGTCAGTGTGTGTGTGTATATATATATATATATGCCAGCAACACTCATGACAATGACAAAACAATTACATTGTCAATCATGTTACGTTATTATTAAAATGTTTCCTTTTCTTTTTACTTCTCGCTGCCAATCACAGGTATTTTGCTATTATATATATATATATATGTATATATATATAGATATATATAAATATATACAGATATATATATATATATAAATAGATAGATATGACAACAACACTCAATATCAATGACAAAACAATTACATTAACAATCATCTTACGTTATTTTTAAAATGTTTGCTTTTCTTTTCATAACTTCTTTAACACACTACTTCTCCTCTGAAGCTTGGTATTTTATAGTATGTATATATATGTGTGTGTGTATGCATATATATATATGTATGTGTGTGTATATATATGTGTATATGTATATATATATATATATATATATATATATGACAGCAACACTCATCACTCACAACAGTGACAAAACAATAACATTGACAATCATGTTACATTATTTTCAAAATGTTTCCTTTTCTTTTTCATTGCTTCTTTAACACACTACTTCTCCTGGCTGGTATTTTGCTAGTGTCTTATAAATGTAAAAATCATGCCTCCGTGCTTTCTTAATGTAGAAGAGAAAAAAAAATATTAAAACGGCTAATTAATTGAGATCAGTGTTAGCAGTTGTCACTGGTTATGAATCTGGTTGAAGCAAAAACCTGAAACTACAGTGGACCCCCAGGACTGACTTTGAGAACCCCTGGTTTAGACTACTGTTTTGGTGGCATATTTAAGCAAATAAGACACACGCACAACTTTGTGGTGATTTAAAAAGCTGCATAAGGATCTTTTTTGCTGACAGGAGTGGCTATCTGGAATGTAAAGGAAGAAAATAATGAATATGAAATATATAAGATGAAGTGACTTATTTCAGGTTTAATCTGAAACAGTAAACTAATCCATAATTTATGTAGGACAGAATGTACCTCTGTTTTATGGGTAGGTGATGTGCAAGATAGAGTTGCTTAGTCAGGATAAATTCAATTGATTATTATCAAGAGTATTAGATTGTTTATATTATCTGTGGCATTGAAAAAAACAAAACTTTTGAATTGCAGTTCATGTATGCAACATAAAAGACATTTGATGTAAAGCATCAGCCAAACCAGTAAATCAATTTGAATGAACATTTATTAGACTTAGCAGAAAAGGATTATATTAAACAGAAAAACTTAAAGAAATTTCAGTTTAAAAGTGCTTGTCAGGGAATGAATCTGTCGTATTCTTAGCAAACTCGCAAAGGCTGAGCTGTACAATGGATTGGTGAAGGAAGCTGCTCAGCCAGATAGTTAAAACAGTGGTGTCACACCCAGTTACATTACTATTTACTTAAAAATAACATATATAGTCAGCAGCCTATAGATGAGCTCCGTAGTGTTTGCTTCATCTAATCAACCTTACAGGAAATAGAATTAGGTGCCTGCCTACAATATCTAGCTCCTGAAAGCAAAATAAAATAATGATTTATGAACTGAACTCATAAACACTGAAGCTAAGAAATGATCTTGAATTAAAGCCACACAAAAACAATGGTCTGGCACAGTTACAAGCAACATTATAGATTTTTCTCTCTACGGTTTCAGGAATGTTGAACTCCACCCACTAACATACACATTGGCACTAACAAATTTATGAGAGTATCAGGAGGCAGGCAAAGCTACTGAAACAAACTCAAATAATGAAAAATTAACAAAATTCAGACAACATTGAACTGATATAAAGTTACTCTGTAACCACAAAGACTTGTTTCTGGACATATTTCTACTCATGTGATTTGTTTCTGCTTAGGGCGGCCCGATGGTGCAGTGGTGGCGACCAAGGTTCCTCCAGGTGCTGCAGTTTCTCCCACTGTCCATAAACATGGAGGTTAGGTGAATTAGTGAAACTACATTGGCCGTAGTATGAGTGTGTTCATCCTGCAATGGACTGGCTCCCTGTCCAGGGTTTGTTCCTGCCTTGCACCCTATGCTAGCTAGGATACGCTCCTGCCATTCCAAACCCATGACTCTGGTCAGGTATTGAGCAAGTTAGAAAGCGACATGACATGTCTTTGGCTAAATATTATGTTTAAACTGCAAGATTTATTAAAATTGACACCAGTTAATTTTGTTGAAAGACTGCAATTCCACAGAATAGAACTGGAAATTTGATTTGAGCTCTAAGTGATTATAAATGTTTTTGAAAATAATTCACAATATTCAGCACATATTCTAGAGAAAGTATCTGTTAATTTAGTGCAGTTTAAAATATTTTACTTCAGATGTTTACTTCAGTTAGTCTTCCAGCTGTCACCTATAATGCATTGTCTATAAGTGTAGTTGCACAAATGTACTTATAATCAATGGGCTGGGCACTACATTTCTAATTTAAAACCAAATACAATTTATTGATCAACAACAAATATGGTTAGCTTTTTCAAATTACATTACAATCCGTTTAAGAAACAAATTAGGAATTGTTATTTGCTAAAGCATTACGAAATCAATGTATAGACCCAATTAACTAAATATTAGTATCTTTGACACAAGTAGGTGTTTGTTTTATTTTTAAAATATTGCATTTCATAAAATTGCTACAAATCACAAGATGGATTTCTCGAGGAGAACAAAGCCAAAAGTTGAGAAAATAGAAAATACGAATAGATTAGTAATTCAATTATTCATGATTTTGCTGTGTGCCAGGTTTGATAACAAGTTGAGAATCTGCTCAAAGCCGGCTTGTTCCATATATTTCAGAGCACTGTTAAATCCTATTAATTCTTTTCTCTTTCATTGTTCCCTTATGCGTGGCCATTACCTCAGTGGAAGGATGATTAACATATTGCCACACAAATATCAGGAAATAACTGTTATAAATTTGTTTTTGTTTATTTTTATCATTAGACCAGACTTTATAATATTTGCATGTAAATGATTATTAATCTCGTAATGTGATGCACACTCTGATTTAAAGTTTTGTTTGCAGAAAAAAAATAATTTTAATTTGTAATACAGTAAAGAAACATTATTATTGTAGGACGTATGTGGGAGTCTTAATTGTAAAATTAAAAAACAGAAAAATAAACCCCTTCCAAATTTATTTTATTCATACTAAAAAAAATAATTTTCAGATTTATATGCTTACAAAGCTTTTTGATTTAGAGTTAATTGTTATGTCCTTCCATCCATTTGCTGAACCGGTTATTTTCTGTTATTGAATTGTTAAAAGCTGAAGGCCATCCTGGCAGGTTTGGGGTCGATCTTGGTACCAACCCTGACTCTCGTACACACTCCTCATACCAGTCCAGTTCAGTGTGGCTCATCCTGTGAATGTGTGAGGGAGAGTGCCTAGGGAAAACTCTCATGTGCACGTGTTGGAAATATTGAATACAAGTCCCAGGAGCCGTGCCCCATTACATTAGGTTTGTACATATACATTATATGTGAACAAGTTATACGTAATTACAAAAATGCTTAAAAATAGCATACAGCATGTAGGCAGCTTGAGTATTTTCACTGAATTATTTATATATACATTCATGCAATAAATAAAAAAAAATCTTAAAACATAGCTTTGCTGCTACCCAAATAAAATTAATAAATTAAGTACTGCTTATTTTCAAATGTGTTGTATATTTTTATTAATGAGTAAGACTGTTTGAGCATTGATTGATGTAGCAAGAACAGGCAACTCACAATCAGTACCAACTCCATACTGTTTTCTATATGCAAATCAGACAGAAACAAATGTTCTATCCCAGATGGGCTAGTTGTTCTACTTAGTATTCTTTTTTCTCTTCTTTGTTCTTTGATGTTCTGTAAATGAGCTTTCGAACTCCACTCTTCCCACAATTCAATTTTACAAGCCCATTATCCAAGATATAATGTGGAGGTTAAATATATCAGGGCAGCCATTATGTGAAAATAATTAACAGTAATGAATAATGCACTAATTCTGCTGATGAGAGATGGTATTCATGTAATGAAGTGTTAGGTCTGCCCTGACAAATGAAATTAAAATATTTAAACACTGTTTTATGATATTACTATGCTCATATAATTTCCTTTACCTACAATGAGCCACTCCGATTATCACCATTATCATGACAGCTGCGTCGAATGAAATAATGCAGGTTAATGTGACAGCAATTAGTCAGGATGGAAATCCATCACACGAACAAAAAGTAAGTCAAAGATGAGAAGTCTTCTGCCATAAAGTCATTTCAAAATGCTATTAGCCACAAAAGTGCAAACACATGCAGACTGCTAGTAATAAACTTCAGTGTTCATCTGTGTTACATTTCACAGTAATTATACAAGCTCTTTTTTTTGGAGAAATTAATGAAATGGTTCATATCAAAAAATAATGTAATAATAAAAAATACCTAGGAGCAGAATTTAAACATTACATTGAGTCAGCATATCTACCCACAAAAGTTACAAAACTAGCTTCCATCAATGGCTGAATTGCCTTTCCCTAATGTTGAGTAATCAATTAGTCTAATCACACCTTTTTGCACAGTATTCAAAGCTCATATTCATTTTTTAGTTAATGGAGAAAGTAATAGATTTTAAAAGTGCCATAAGGTGTTTCTCTGTGAAGGTTATTTCTAACACAGATATTACAATTAGTGGAAGCAATAATGACATTTTCTGGAAGAAAGGTTTGGAATTTAAAATTATCTAATGAAAGGAATGATATTTTTGCATGTATTGTAATGAAGTTCAGAGAAGCAGTAGATTAAAGTAAGTTAAATTCAAGACGATAGGCATCCTTCTTCAAATATCCTTCCTCTTTGCTAGCAGCTAAGCAGTAAGGGAATATATTATACTAAAATGTTATTATCTAAGTAATTCAGAGAAAACTATCAAAAATGACTCGGAGCGCCCATAGAGAACAGTAACTGCAGTTATTAAATTAACATATAACTGAGCCTCCTGCCAAAAATAACAATATTTCTTGAAAAAGCAAGCATGAGTTATTTCAGAGGAAGATCAAACTATTATGGGAAAAAGCCTTTAAGGTATTGAACAACATTATTAAAGTAAATTTGTTGTATTTCAATGATTACCGTGATTAAAATAAAATGTTACAACCTATTCCTTTATAAAACCATCATATTTAATGTAACTAATGCATTCACTTTCAACATGAGCTCAAACACACCTTTTCAATTCAAACTTAATGACATTTTGTATCTCAATAGTCATATATATGACAACAGCCATCTTACAAATTAAATATAATAAAAAATTATACTGTGTATAATGACCATAAAAATAATTTGACTAAAATTCTCATCATTTGATAAACATGTTTTCCTAACATTATTGTGCAACATGATTTTCTAATCATGCACCTATCTACAGTACTATTGATTTGGTTGGATTTTGCTTTCAGTTGACTACCAAATAATTCCTTATAATAAATTATACAATGACTGGATGGTTTCTGAAGAGTTTTTGAATTGACCTACACTTGCCCTATCCCTATGATGAATACCTGTGAGATATGTATAAGGAGAATGGAATATGGTACCCCAATAAATGCATTGGCTGTTAATCAGCTTTTCTCAGTTACTACCATTTCTTAGCCATTCTATGCCATCAGTCTTGGAGGTGTCCATGAACAATATTAAACAAAATTCAGGTTTAAATCTACCTAATGTCCACCATTCAGCTTCATCAACAGACAATCAGAATAGACCCCTGCTTTACAGCCCTGTGGAAGACAAAATATTCAGAGACTGAAAATGTAAATTTTTAATTTATGCAGTGTTTCAATGTTAAAAAGGATAAAACTCATACAGAGAGGCATACATACTGTATAAAAAACTGATTGCTCATTCACCTACTATTACATGGGTATGTCTTGATTTTCTCATAATTATTATTATTTTCGTGTGTCATCATTTTTTTATTATTTTGGGACATGGTTTTTGATATTTTGTTATGGCAATGATGTTACTATACTGCAATGTTAACTTGAAGTTTCATTGTGGGTGCAGTCACTTAGTGCTCAGTTTCAAAGGCTGTGGCCATATTGTGTACTAGCTGAAATATCTAAACAGGGGAGAACTGTCTTTTGGAAGTTCAACAAAGCTAAACACAACCCACGATGATACAAAAAGACATAATCTTAGACGAAAGCTGTAAATCGTTATCCAAATAAATTGAGAAGAAAACGGTACACAACTCAGAGGTTTTGGCTGGCCCAAAACCTTGAGTGCACTAATAATGGTGACCTTCAATCATTCCCAATGCACTCATGCTGCCTGATGAGAATTACAGTCCCCAATGTTGGCATTGGTGTTTGGGTTGCCTTCCCAACTATTATAACCACACTCTCCGACATACCTAATAGTCTATATTTTAGGTTGGACCAACAACAATGGACATTCAAAATTTTGTGATAATCATTTCAACTGGTTTTGTGTGATCGGTGGACAAACACACAAAGAAATATTTTTATTTGTATAGATGGCAATAATCTCTATATACATATAAAATCCAACAACTGTCTGTCTATCCGCTTTTCACGAGAGAACTACGTAATGGATTTAGATTGGGTTTTTTTTCTATAATTTGCTTGAACATTCCGGTTGATTTTGTAACTTCTGTCATCGCGCTTAGTATCATAGTTTGCTTACAGGACCGATTTATTTGCTATAATCCAAGACAGAGGCTGTGGGCTGAGGGGAGGGGGAAGCGTGACGTCAGGACTGGGGAGCAGGGCAGGGCCCTCCTCACTCACGCGCCAGCCTCCATTTGAATTGGTCTACCTCAGGCCATGTATTGGAGCATATCTTGCCTCGGCTTAGCTAGTGATACCTGTTTGTTTATTGATTGTTAAAGTTTGTCCTGTTTCACTACTACGCAGGCGGAGGAGCGGGATACAGCTAGTCTATCTTAAATATGGTGCACTTTTTTGGTTTATAGGGTCATTACTGTCACATGTACAGAGTACAGTGAAATTCCTACTGTGCTAATCAACATGCAACACACATGGCAACTCCCTGGCATCATGATTAGTGAGGATAAAAATCTTACCATGGAACACCTGTCTGCCTTATTAATCTAGCAAGGAGTTCACTTTGAAACTGGACTGAAAAGCTCCCTAGCAACGTGAAGGTTTTGCTAGTTCTAGCTGGCCCTCCTTGACCCGATGCATCAAGAAATTCAATAAAACTCATAAAACACAGATTACCCACTCATTATCATTCTCTACAATTGGTGCCAGACTCTTCCTGTCTGTCCTGTAATGATTTCATTCACCTTGTTAAAATCACATTTCACAACTCTCAGAGTAAGGTATCTCTAACACTTGCTGAACCCTCACTCAACTGGCCTCTAGTGTCCCCGAGGAATGTGACATGTTTTAGCCCAGGCTGCCACTCTCTGTTTCTTGCACTGGTGCCACTGTCTCCTGTTGGCTCCTAATGGCCCCTGCCTTCCCAGACTTATTCTTTTCTTCTGAGAGCCAATCAAGTACTCAATTACACAGCCAAAGCATTTCAATTGGCATGAACACAGAATGTCAACTTTCATGAAATTGTTTGGATGCAATAGAATAAGAAAAAAATATATTATATTCACAACAAAATGAATTAATAATTTGGTTTATAAGACTGGTGATGTCAACAAATGCATGTGTCCAGTACATTAATTTACAGGTTCTCCTCTATTTTCTTCCATTTTCCTGTTGCATATTGTGCATTGCTAGGGCCCGACTCTTGTCCAGAGTTTGTTCTGAGTTGCATAAGCAGACATAATAATGGATAGATAGCTGGCTTAGGAGTTATGTTTACAATTCAAACCTACATTTAGACATATGAATCGCAAAACTGCCATCTAGTAGTCAATGGTTGCATTAACAGTTTAAAAGACACCCTTTTCAGAACATTCTTACTGCTAATAATACTGTGAATCGGTAGACCACAAAATGAATTTACCATCGTCTTAGCACTTAACAACTCAAATTTATTTAGAATTATATATTTTTTTGTATCGTTTATTTGCAAAGCACATCATAATTAGGCTGCAGTTCTTTACACATTTCTATTAGGTGACCACAGGATATAGGAGATTTTATGACGGGTCCCACAGTGGGTAGATTACAGTTTACTTTAAATCCTTTACTCAAGGCCACCCCATTTTACTTATCGCCACTTTTTCAAAAATGTAATAATAGCCATAACATTATATCCCTCTTGTCCTATCAGGTTTTGGTTTTAACTTCATCTTCTATAAAAACGTGTTTCCCTTACATCTTTAAATATTCAGACAATTGCTTAGAGTGCCAGACTAACCGTGTGTTCATTTCTAAACCTGGGGACAGGATGATTGTCAAAGCCACAGTGAACACAATGCAGAAACCTACCCCGGTGTACATACGCACACTCACCTTAACTTCACCAGGACAATTTAGAGTCACCTGTCATGCAAACCTGCTTATCTTTTTGATATGGAAGGAAACCAGAATTTCCAGAGAAAATTCAGGTTGATAGAGGGAGATGGACAAACTCTACAGTGACTACGGCCAGGCCAAGAATTGATCCCACGTTGCCTCATAGTGCGATGTACTGACACCAACCAGTATGCTGCCTAGCTGCCCAAACTAATTTTACATTTGCTTTATTTTACATTGTTTGAATCTTGGCTCTCACACACACACACACACAATATTTCAGCTCTCTAATATACTATAAGCAAAATTAATTGTCAGAGCAGCAAATGAAGTGACTGTTAATTTCCAAATCTTCTGCTTTAATTATAATAACAGACATGTGATAAAACTGTATACCCTACCCATGCATCAAGAAATTCAATAAAACTCATAAAACACAAATTACCCACTCATTATCATTCTGTACAATTGGTGCCTGACTCTTCCTATCCATCTTGTAATGATTTCATTCACCTTGTTAAAATCACATTTCACATCTGTTATCTGACAATGAAGTGTTTCAGTAATAAATCTGATGTTTAAAAATCATTTCCCAGTAAATTGCTCCAATAAAATCAATAAGGTCAACGCTTCAAGTAGAAACAGATAAATGACTTTATATTGATACTCTGGGATGGCTCGCCTCACCTCGCCATTGTGAAAGGTTTGACACATAAGAAGTAGGGGCTGCACTATACAGGCAGAGCTGATGATGGAAATTAGTGTCCATAGCGTCTCACTTCAAAAGTTACTCTATAAATGATTTAATTTCAAGTATGCTCTACATGTGTTTGATTGAATGTTGCACATATTTAAGACTCTTGATATTAATGAAAATCATGTTCATTTATACCTTATAACATGAAAATTCACAATTATGAATTGTCACACGGCACAGTTTATATTTTTCTAGAGGTTTCTGCAGGTATCTGAGTTTCGTCTTACATTTTGAAGAAATGTGCTTTTAATTGATTAATGTGAATTGGCATGGGATGCGTTTGGCGAGTACAAGTGAGGAAGTCCAACACAAAAAGAAGAGACTCTAGCACTTTACGCTTCTGTGATTAAAAAAAAAAGTTTGCAAAATATAATAAATATCAATGTGGATTTTCATATTGTGACAGGGGGAGTGTCAGGTTAACTCCCATAGGATGTTTTTGCTGTGAGAAAATACACTTTTTTATGAATACACTTTGATATGGGATCAACTAATACTGCCCTTATGCTGTTGAAGTATCATCACTCACGTTAACATAAGTCTTTATAAGTGCCCATTTCTCTAATGCAGGAGGTCTTTCCCTGACTGGGGTTTCTGTCTTTCAGATTGATGCTGTTTATTGTCAAAACAAATGCAGGAGAACAGCCCAGATTGTGACTTTATTGAATTCTACAGAATAATAACAAAACTCTATCTTTTAGGCTTTTAATCTTTTTTGTAAACACCACAGTTCTTACACTGAGATTTGCAAAACACAGCATCTCCAGAACATGTTGCACATGTTATGTGTGGAGCACTGAGTCTCAGAATACAAAAACATACTGTATATGTCTAGACTTGAGAGTTAGCATGGTGGTACAGTGGTAAGTGTTACTATCTTACCACACCCCAGACTTGAGCTTGACAGCCTAGTCAATATTTTAGTAGTGTGGCCTATAGTAGTGTCATGAGGAAGTTGTGATAATATTATGGCAAAAGAAACCAATTGTTGAAATTACTACAGGTTAAGAGTAGTAATGATAAAATTTCAGAAACTGACTGAGAAGCTAGCCTGGGGGCATACAGAGATGAAAGGCCATTAAAAAGATGGCATTGCCTGCAATGGAAGCGAAAGGTGAAATTTATGAAACCCCTTCCCCCTACAGGAAGAAAGCATGGGCTGAGATGAGGCTGATTCTGACTGAGCAATATTCATGTCAAGAACGAAAACACTGTATCTAAATTAAAGACTGACAGAAACGCAAAATGTTTCTTGGTTTCATGCATGTAGAAGGCCATATTCTCTCTTCCATTTTCCATCTTAAAAGAGAGGCCATTTCTGCAGCCCAGTGTAGACATCATGCTGGATCATGGGCCACGCCAGAACAGACATTAAGACAGTCAGCCACCTGGTAATCTGTTATCAAGGTGAATGATTTTTAACCCTTAAACCACCACATACTTGGTGGGTTAATGCACGCCCGTACGGCAAATACTTTTTTGCTGCACTTTTTAACACTAGAATTACCAATGCCAATGAAAAAACTAAATCTGGCCCACCTTAAATGCCTTCGCACCTCTCCGTCAGCCTCGTTTGTCTTCTAAATGTTTCGATAAGCCCAAGCAGCAAGCAGCCTGCTATACCATCCCCCCACTGCCTCAAAAATGGGCAAGAAGTTCTCCCAGTTCCTGCCTTGATTGATTATCTGGGAGAGAGCTACTCAGAATTGTAAGGGGAAATAATTTGATGCATGTTTTGTGTCTACAACAATCTGTGGAAATACATCATTAAAACAGAAACATTTTTCATGTTTTAGTAATAAATAGCAAAATGTAGACAAGAACTGTATAATGTGTGAAGGCTGATGACCAAATATCAAATAAACACTTTCACAAAAGGTACAAGTACATTACGACAGCTTCTGTGGTGTAGCAGTAAGATCTGCTGACTAATAATACAGAGGTCGTGATTTCGAAACCAGCTCCCCAGCAAATTTACCGTTTTGAGTAGTGAGCTGCTCTTATTGTTAATATTATACAATAAAAACATACATTTGATTTGTGTCTGTAAAAGCTGGTGCAAATTTATAGTACTTGTAAAAGTTAGAGTTTTTTTCTCACTTTTATTCTCTCAGTCACGATCACGATAAAACAGCCAACTCCCGCCCCAGATCTGACGCAGTTACTTTTTATCTGAGACTGGGAATAACTGTAGATGTGAGTGGTGTTTTGAGACAATGGAACTGTAAATTCTCTGATCTGGAGGGATAAAAGCTAACAGACAAATGCTGGTGAATCTGCCTTCTTCGTATCTCACTGTTACTTGAATTTTTTTTTATTCAGTTTTATTGAGCGTTCCTGCTCACGCTGAATTAGTATGCACCTTAAGGTCCATGATGTCAAAGCCACAATGACAAAAAATAGAGACATATGTATATATGATATTTAAAAGGTAGTCAGAAAAAAGCTAAAAATGAATATTCAAAAATGAAATATATATTTTACAAAAATGCTTTATAATAAGCAAATTTCCCGAAGAGCATAAAGAGCAAAAGGAGTTGTCTGCAAAGGCAATCCAATTCAAGCAGTGTCCCCAAACCCAAAGAACAGTTGAAAATCAGATAAAGCTTCAAAAATCCAGTTAATCAAAAAAAGCACAATAATAATAAAGATTAAAAGAGCTCACCACCATGAGCGCTCTCAGAATGAACTGCAAGGGACTGTGAGTTTTTCTGAGCCTTTATAGGGCAGAGGGCACTCCCTTGAAGTTGACGGGTGGTGGCATGTAGGCTACCCACGAAATGCACAGACCATAAAAATGTATAAAGATTTAAAGAGACTAAATTACCAACAAAAGTATTATAAACAAAGGAATCAAAAATGAACCAGAAAGACATAATATGCACAGAGGGGAGTAACTCTGGCTGAAATACAGAAATATCCCATTGTGGAGGTTAGTTCTTTGCAATGTATATTTTAATGCTGCAGCTGAAAGATCTCCCTCAGCTTTTATAAGGACTTATCAAGCTGCAGTTCTTTGTTGAGACATTGGTTAAAATGATCTTGCTGTAGTTATTCAACACACTTTTTTTGGATTCTTTGTGTGCTTTCATTTTTTACATTTTCTAGTTTTCATCCTTTACCTCTCATTTCAGGTTTTGTGGTTCCCTTTCAGGAGGAGGCTGAAAATGTACCAGACAAGGCATACTCAAGATGGGATGTAGTAAATCTGGAAGACAGCAATTCCCAATGAGATCACATAGGCATGAAGAGGACTGCTCCTTCAAGGTAGGACAAAATCCAAGAAAACTAGAGCAAGGGCAGCTCCCCCACAGGCACAAGGCGAAACATTACTAAAGCCAAGGGAATCACCAGGAGTGTCAGGCACACTGGATGTTATAAAAGGGGCCAAAAAGGCATTATTATTAGTTTAAGAGTTCTCACATTTTGTAAAAAGGGGTGGGGACATCATTCAGTTCTTTATTTTGTTATAAATTTGATATTTGTGATCATTTTTATATTTTACATGTTTAACACTAGAATCCCTGAAGCCTAAGAAAAAAAACTCATAATCCCGGACACCTTAAATTCCATCAAACCTCTCCATTAGCATCTTCTGTTTTTGTAAATGTGTCGATCAGCACAAGCAGCTAGCAGCCTGCTATCCCATCCTCCACCGATGCACCTCAAATTGCACAGAAGATTCTCAGAGCTCAAGTCTGTTTATCTGGGTGTGAGGTGCCTGGAATTGTAGAGGGTAAATAATATATTGTTATTTGAATTACATGCATTTCATGTGTGTTCCGTGGCTATAACGATCTGGCTAAATGTAGGATGGCAGGAAATACGAGGCAAGAAATGCTGAACGCATGGCTAAAATAGAATTTTTTTTCTTGTTAAAGTACTGACATTTTTTTGAGTAGTGAGCTGCTCTTATTGTTACTATTATAGAATAAAAACATACATTTGATTTTATTTTTTTAATAGCTGGTGTAACGGATGATTGACACATTTGCAAAACAAAAGACGCTAATTGAGAAGTGTGAAAGAATTTAAAGTGGCCCGGTATTATGACTTCTTTTGTAGGCTTCAGGGATTCTAGTGTTAAAAGTATGTAACTGTCCTGATCTGAATTTTGTTTTTTACATTTTATAGTATTCCTAAGCCTTTAAAAATATTCAGATAGTGATTCCAAGGATATAGAGACAAGGAAATTCATTGGTCACATTTATTTATTGTTTAGATACATTTTTAACAATGTTAAAAAATACATATGTTATTCCACAATACAATTTTTAGTTATATATATATGAATCTGTGTATTTTATGTTTTATTGTCACTTTTGGATTATTATTTTTCACATTTTAATGCCTTTTTTGTAATGTAATGTGTCTTTAAATGTAAGGCCATTCTGTTTACCTTTTTTATGTGGAGCCCCAAGAGGCGGGGCCACCCTGATAACACTGCTGCTGGCTCCTCCTTCTGCCTTTATCTGGAAACCAGACCGAGAGAACCAACCAGTGGAAACAGTGTGAGTTGTTGTTGGGAGAATTTGTAAATATTCTTCAAAAATTGTCTGGTTCTGGATTTTTCTTGATTTTACGTGTGGATTTCATACTAGAAGTTGTTTACCTTGGATTGCCATTGTAGGCAAATCAATTTTTGCCTCTTCTTGCTCTTTTGAACATTTTGTTATATTCTGTTCTATTTTTTACAATAAATCATTTCCTTTGTAAAGATTGTTTGTGGGACTGGTCTCTTCTAGTTACCATTTTTACAGTTCCTGTCTCAAGTGAGCCATTTTTTGTATTTTCTGGGACTTTTATATACCTTTTAATTTTTTTGCCCATTTTAAGCCAGCAGATAGTTTTCTGTGCCCAAGCTGGTCTGAAGTAAACCTCATCTAGACTGGCCAGGGAAGGTTCCTAGCCTGCTTTATGGTAATTTTGGAGGCTTCAAACCCCTTTTTGCCATGTTTATGTCTCCATTTCTCAACATTTTGTCCTTCCTTTGGTTGCTGCCATATTGTGCCTTTGCTGCAAGGTAGGATGACCAGGAATAACAAACGTGTGACCTCATTTCTATGACAGTATTAAGGTCAGTATCTCACGTTACGTGGCTGTCCAAGTTTGTGAATATTCTCTAAAACCTTAGCATGTGATTAAAGAATTTTAATTCTTGATTTTAAGGTTACAAATACATTTTATTTACTGACTATAATTTTCACCTTTTGTTTTGTCTTTGATACAGGTTTCTGACCCTCTCATTATGTTTTTATTAACTCTGATTTGTGTCTCTTGCTCTTGGCTATGTTTTCAGCAATTCTCTCTCTCTCCCTCTCCGTTTGGGATGCTATTTCTTTTGTACTTTCTATGTTTTGATTTTACATGAAGGCATTAAACTGCTTTCTAACTTTACAGTCATTATAGTCTCAAACAGTCCACTGCATAAATAGAGGTAGTTTGAAGGGTATAGCATGGATTTAACTTTTTCTTATGTAATCATTCCATCTCAGAATAATAAGCAAACACTGCCACAATGTAGCTGTACACTAGAATTTATTACTGGATACCATAAATGTTTACATATATTTTCTTAGTATTTTCTAGTTTCCTTCTTCATCCCAAACACAACTACATCATATGGACAGAAGATTCTAAGATGGCCTATTGTAAATGAAAGTGTGGTTTTGAATCAGTGAGTGAGTATACTGATGGTCTGTGGTTCTATGTATGACCATTAATATCCCTAAAAGGAAAAAAACATGGATGGTGAATAGAAATATACAGGTTTAATATAAAAAATGATATACTGTATGCATATCTGAGATGTGCAATTTAATGGAATTGTTTTGCATAATAATTAGTCATTCACAAGTCTTAAAGTATTTCAAAAAAATAAAACAAATCTAATATAAAATACTTCTGCATCGAAGTTTTCACCATTAAGCATTCATCCATGTTTAAAGCTGCTTACACCTTTTCACAGTTTTAAGATTTTATTAGAAGGCATTAAATTTAACTTCTCAGTTTTATCAACAGACCAAAAACAACAAAAGAACAAAGAGATAACGGGTGAAAAATTCACACACTTGTAAAAATGCAACATTTATATCTTTCAAACACAGCATTAATAATATACCCTGTGTTGGCTGGGATTGGCTCCAGCAGACCCCCGTGACCCTGTGTTCGGATTCAGCGGGTTGGAAAATGGATGGATGGATAATACTTTTTATTTATAACATTTCTTTCATAGTCCAAGGATGTAGTACAAAGCACAAGAGGTGTTAAAAATGCAGAAAAGGACAACAAAACAAATTAGACAAAAGATATACTGCAGCAAGTGTATATGTATTAAGTCTATTTTTAATAACTAGTAGTGACTTGACTTCTTTGTGCTTCTGAGGAAAGAATATTCTACATGGTTGGAGCTAAGACACAGATGGCCATATCACTGATAGTACTCTTCCTAGTCCTGGGAACGATAAATATGGGACACACATCAGATGATCGGAGATGGTGGGCAAGAATATACAGGTATACAAGATCAGAAAAATAAGATGGAGCCTGGTCATTTAAGCCAATTGAAGTTAACAGAAGTATTTTATTGTGGATACAAGATTCAATTTGGAGCCCATGAAGTTCCCTCGGAGTTGGTGTAATAAGTTCTCAGGGGGCTGGTTTGAGTAATAACCCCAGCAGTGAAATTCTCAACATGCTGCACTTTGTTTAGAACAGATTTTGGAAGGCCATGCAGTAAGACATTACCATGACAGGATCTACCATCAGGGTACCTTGGGTGTGCACCCTGCTCACAAAACATATGCAAGAAAAATTGTCTAATAATAGGAAAAGTCTACATTTTCGCCTACATTACAGCCAATCAGCCATCCAATGCACCCCTCTACTCTGCTTTGATCATCATGGTTATAAACCTGCTCAAACCAGACTTGAATTAAAGCTTTTAAAAGAAAAATATTAGTCCTGGTTAGCTGACACGGGTGTGACATAATAAGAACGGGTGTCTATAGGTCACTTTTATGAGACCAGACATTAGATATTCTACAGTGCCACACAAAAAAACACTACCACCAAAAATGTACCCAAGGGATGAGCCAGTAGATGAGGACACCACGCAAAGCAAGGGGCTAGTGCAAAAGTGCTCCAGTGTTTTTATTATAACAAGTCAGAAACAGTGTCTGAAGGTGTAGTGCAAAAAGTTCAAAAAATAAATAATCCAATAAAATGAACTGAAGGTGGAGGTTAAAATCAAACAAAAATAATCCTTTTAAATGTCTGGGTTAAAAACACAGGCAGAAAACCGTGTTTTAAAATCTGGTCCCCAGCCAACCTTCCACGGGTCCTGGTCCCCGCTCTTCCATGGCTACAACAGGGCTCCCCCATTCAAACCAAAACTTTGGTTCCCAAAGGCCATTGGCACTGACTATGCAGCTCTCAGTCCGAGCCTCACTGACCCCAACTGCTTTCCCAGACTTATGCAGCAAATCACCCTTTTCAGCACTGCATCACTGTGACTCTCTAAACCACTCAGCCAGAGCGATCATTTCTTCAGCCCCTGAGTGTCGGCCGCATGATTCCCTGAAGATGCTCTCCTTTCCGGGTGCCTGCCTCCTCTGTTGCTCGCTCCAGCACCGATTCTCTCACACATCTTCTTGCCTGTGTCTCTTTCATTCCTTTAACCTCTGTCTTGAGATTCTCCTTTCGTTTGTTTCCCTCAATTCTCCTTTTCTCATGCCAGCTCATCCTTATATGCCTTTCTGGGAGCAGCGTTCTAATGGTACACCACAGGAAGCTGATCATGCAATTGAGACAGACCAGAACCTCATATGCAGGTGGATCTCGACCCAGTAACCTCAACAACCTCCCACAGCTGTGCGAGCATGCACACCTACAGAGATTGAGCCAATTATTTATTTATTTATTTTATTAAAACAGCCACCTTTTTTTGAGCCACAGAGAGTTATACCACAAGACAGTCGTTCAAAATGAGAGTCCAGTGGTGCAGCAAGAAGAAAAAGCCAAGTTTTGGTAAAAACTAATAACTGATTTTTTCAAAAATTAAGATAAATCTCATGATTTGAACAAGAATATTGAACAAGCTTTAAACACTGCAGTTGGGACTAACAAGATGCATCTTAAAGATGGTCAGGAGAGGGCTGATATCACTCCTTCAAGCATCAATGTGTAGTCCAGTTTTGTGGAGTCACCGACCTAGACAGCAAAGTGGAGGACAACATGGTCACTGCAGGAAATCAGATGCACCAAACAGTGCCAAACGCAAACAAATTCATCTCTTTGCTGCATGTGGTACAGTCCTTTTAATAATGTTGAATGCGTGTTTATTAACTGCACTATCAGAAGAAAGTTTATTTCCCACAAATATGATGTTGCACTTATGAATTAGTTTATGAAAATACACAAATGAATATACAAGGAAGGTGAAGTTGTGTTTCTAATTTAATCCCTGTACCTGATTTATAATGTGTTAATATACTGTATGTGCTCTGCCTTGCAAAATAGCTGTTTGATGTTCAAAGGAATATTAATATAACCTTATGAATATTCATGTAAATAGTTGTAAGGAAGTGGAAATAGAATTACAGGAAGTCAGTAGTTAGACAGCATGTTTCACGATTAGTCAGTGTTAGTCCCATCGAAGCAAAGCCTGTAAGTATCGTTTTAACTTAATTTGATAAGTATAGAGCGAAGTTACGTATATTGTTTATTTAAATCAGTAATTGTTTGTATTTTACTTCTTTTCAGTTTCACTCTAACTTTATAAAATTGAAATAAAATTGGAGCAAAGCGCTATCTCCTGACTCTGTGAATGTTTTGTGAAGTACAGTTTGTCTGCTGTTTAGTTTCTGGTTCAAACACCAAAGACGAGAAAAGTATAATATGTGTGTGCCTAGTGGGGTGAAGTGAAGTGAAGAGGGGACCTTTTGAGCTTTAACACTTAGGGGCTGTGGGGGTCTTAATCTGGCTTTGGACATTACAGTCTCGATGTAATAAGAGCATGGGCTTAAACATTCAGCATCTGCCAAGGTCAAAGATGGCCAAAATCAGGTATGATAAAAGAAAGTTTTTACTAAGTTGTGAACGTGTGGAACACATGAGAGCGAAATGTAACAAACATATATCTTGCTACTTCTGAAGCCTGGACAGAGATACCATCAGCTATTAATGTAAAATAATAAATCTGAGCCAACTGAGACTTATTTGCAATCAAAGGTTTTTTAACTGTTTGATTTTAACAATTTGACTTTTACTTCAAACAATTCACAAAGGCCTCACCAACTTATACACAATTTGATCATGAACATCCCTCTATACTGTATATTACTGTAGTGCTAAGGTGCTGTACCGTGTTAGCCATTATGAATGTAGTGATAGTCAAGCAAAATGACACCTTTTATTGGATAACTAAAAAGATTACAATAGGCAAGCTTTCGAGGGTCCTAAGTTGCATCAAACACTTGCATACTGTATTCTTTTTAGTTAGCCAATAAAAGGTGTCATTTTGCTTGACTTCTCACTACTGTATATTCCTAAAAGTTTTGCTGCCAGTTACGCTTTTGTTCAAAATCTGTGAGGGGACCTCAGTGTCTGCCTCCCCATCATTGGGTGCAATGCTGAAAGTGTCCATCACACCAATTGGCACACATAATGGTCCAATTTTCAGTGGCCGTATTGCCTGGAATGCATATTATTAGGAAACTGGAATGCATGGGAGCTAAAAACAACAGAGAAATCAGGTAAGCTCCAAGCAGACTGACCCCAAATATTTAACTAGCTCTCAAAAGTCTCAATGGTGACATACATTCTCATATTTTCCTGTGCCGATATATCCATGAAATGCATTATTCCTGCATCCACTAATTGTTTTGCACCAATATGCCTTCTCTAAGGTACATTAAGAATCATGTATTTGGTTAACAAACTCTAAATAAATACATAAATTAGTTATCTGTTAGAAATTATATTGGCAGCATCCACATTCAAGTGTTCTCCTGTTCAGTATTGAGTTCAACCCCTATGGCAGATTTTATTTATCTCCTGTCTTAAATCTGCCATCCTCCACTATATGCATTTCATTTTCAATAATGTGACTTCATTTGCTCTGTATGTAAAGTACACAATTGACAGCAACTTAAACAGCAAGTTACCATACTGATGGAGTTTTGCTCTGTCATCTAGTGCATTGATTATGGGAAAAAAAAAACATTAAAAGGAAATTACCAAGAAACTATGAAACAATTTACACTTAATGTAGCAGTCATACCAGTAAAAATATGACTTAAATATAGTTGTATTAATAATACATATTTTAATTAAACTGCTGGAGGTGCATCTAGCAGGAAAGATTGAATCTTCACAATTTCACATCACAATATGATTCATGGGCAGTAAATATGCAAAGCTTCATGCCCATAAGGCAATCAGAGAACAAAGCTGATATGCATGTTGTTATCTGGGGAATGGAATTCTTTCAAGGGCCAGAAATAATAATCATAAAAAAATCTGGTAGGACGGGAGACTTTTTCTTGCTTTTCCAAAAAGTGCTAAACAATATAAATTTAGAAGAGACTGGCTCATTTACAATGGACTCAACAGACATGTATTTCAACTTTTGTCTGTGTTAGTACTCTCTTTAGTAATTTTAAGAAATTTGCTGAAAAATAAAAACACACTGTGGAAATATTTTATTCTGCTTGGATAGTTGCACTGACATAACATTCACAAACCCAGAGTTCAGACTGAGGGCCTGGAGACTGTTATGGCAGCACTGAGCACAAGGCATGGACGTGTCATGGACAGGGTGCCATTGCTGGGCTCACCCACTCAGTCACGCACAGAGGCAAAATCTTTTAGTCAGATGGTAGAAAGAGTCCCATGAGAGCAGAAGGAGAATGTGCAGACTCCAGACAAATAATGACCAGGCATGGGACTTGAACCAGGATACTGGATATTTGAGGTGGGGGTACTGCTATGCCATACATAGTTCCGTGTACGTAATCTAAACCTAATATCACTAAACTAATGGGTTAATGGTATGTAAGAATGATACTTTTTAAACCTAGGTAAAATTGTGAATATGAATCCAGTCTTCACCCGTGCATGTGACACATAGTTCCACTATTTTAATTATACTTTGGAATATGTTTATGGATTCTGGAGGCTAAAGGAAAGGACACTTCATAGTTAAGTCATTTTTCATATACTGTACTTCATTCTTTTCACGTGTCCTCTTGAAAATGTAGTAGAACGCCTTTTCTTTTTTGATTGGCCTTTCCTTGATTTATTTGTTATGTCGATTGTAGAAAAGGACAATGCATTTATATTACATGGAGCTCTTTTTATTTTCTTTGTTGAGCAAAGCTACATTTCCAAGTGGAGATAAAATCTCCAGGGTAATCTTTACTGCCAGGACTATTGTATTCTAATACAATTAATAAGTATTTTGTTAATCTCATTTCATGCATTACTATTTTTCTGACCTATTTCCTCTACAGTTTTACATTTCAAAGAATTCACATTAGATTATTGTGAATTGCTTATATTACTATTAATGCTTTCTTTTTCATATGTGAAATTTACCCAGCACATTTATTGATACATTTTCGAATCTGTGTATCCAGTTTTGGGTTGCAGAAAGCCAGTGCATACCTCAGGCAGTCCAAATAAAAAATGTCCACAGTAAAATGTACTGTATATCAATGTTTTTGTACTGTACAATGTGGGATAATACTATATTTATCAGTCACTCAGTCATTTTCCAACCTGCTTTATCTTAACACAGTGTCACGGGGTCTACTGGAGCCAATCCCAGCCAGCACAGGGCACAAGGCAGGAACAAATCCCAGGCAGGGCGCTAGCCCACCACAGGGCACACACACACACACCAAGCACACTAGGGACAATTTAGGATCGGCAATGCACACAACCCGCATGTCTTTGGACTGTCGGAGGAAACCATAGCACCCAGCAGAAACAGGGAGAACATGCAAACTCCACGCAGGGAGGACCTAGGAAGAGAACCCAGGCCTTCTTACTGCGAGACAGCAGTGCTACCACTGTGCCACCGTGCTGCCCCACTTTATTTATAGATGTACCAAATATATAAATATATAATTTATAGATGTATTTCCTAGTCATCAAAGTTTCTTGATTTTTTTTTGTGTGTGTACTTTCTGGTATGTCTGCAATGAGACAAGCTGAGAAGAAGAAGCACAACCAGAAGATGAAATGGTAACCTGAGCCAAGCCTAGTGACTACAACTTAAAATCCATTCTACTTTTCACCAAAACCAAAAATCGAAGTCAGGAAACACAAAGCACACTAGCAAAAGCATAAAATATTGTATATGTATGAAATACTCATTTCAGTATTCAATAAAGAACATTATTCTTACAAATCTTATACATTCCTCAGGCCTGTATCCAAGGTAATTTACACGTTCAAGATACAGTACAGTTTTCATGTACTGTGTGAGAACAGATAGGTTAAGTGACTTGCTCAAAGCCACAGAGGTCATTAGTGGAAACCGAATTAACATATTTAGGGTGAATGGTCTAAAACCTTATTCACTACACCACACTGTTATTTAAGACCCTTTGCTTGATGAAACACTTTCTAGCATTTGCACCAAATCTGCCCTGTTTTCAAGAACACAAGGACACGGTTGGAAACTTGTTAACGCCAGATTTCACACAAATGTTACAATATTTTTCTTCATGTAAAGAACTATAGATACATCAAATAAATAACCAAGTATTAGGGTTGACAATAGGATTTAGGAACCTTCAAAACTCAACCTGATGTTATTTTGGACAATCTAGGTAAATAGATCTTTGGGAGGAATGGCGAGTTCTCATCGCAATTTTTCTAAAAGACCCAAATAGCAACAGGATGACATCAAAGCGTTAGATGGGACATTTACCTAATGCAGACATAGTTAAAAAAGCTCTGTATGACTGAGGACCTTAACACACACATTAAGTTAGCAAATCTGCTCAGTTCATCCAGCTCAACCTTACTAGTAGTCTTATGTATCGTAGGAAATTAATATGGATAGAGAGAAGCCTTTCCTAGAAAAATCTAAGCCCTTTGAAGATCTGATCTATATTTGCTCTTGTTAGTGTGCAATGAAAAAGTGTCATGTTACTGATCAGCATGATCCAAGCATTGCAATAAATTTCAATATTATTTTAACAGAGGCATTGTTTTCTAAAAGCGTCTCCTTTGGTTCCTTTTTCACAAAAGGAGACACTTGCTTCACGCTAAAGCATGAATCTAACAAAAGGGAAGAATGCAGACTGATGTCTGAAATTTGGCAGGAAAATAAAGAGAATGTTATATTGTATGCTACATTTCTAATTTGATTCACCTCTTTGGGCAAAAACCCTTGCTTTTCTTTGGAGGTTAATTATAATTTGACCATAGAGAGTTCCCATTTATACTATTGCCACACACATGCGCATGGGAGGCAGCTAAATGGACCAAAGGCAGGTAATTCCATACCAGGCCAGGTGGTGGTGGGGGGGTGCATTAAACCTTCCTCTTTTATCTCGGCAGACCAGACAGACAAAATTCTGTCTGATTCAGGTCTGATGACATCACTTCCAGTTCCGCCCCCAAGGACATCACTTCCAGTTCGGGGCTCCAATGACATCATTTCCACCTGTCTGCCTTAAATACAAGACCACTTCCTCTGTAACTTCACTTCTGTTTTGGACTCAACTATGTACACATCTGTGCTACTTATTTGCCTTTTGGCAGCCAGGCCTCACGTATATAGGTGGCTATCCCCAACCTTTTTTGTGTGTTAAGGCTATTTATTTCACACTATAATACTTGTAAAGACTACAGTATTCTTGTAAAACTCTTGCCATTCATGTCAATAAAAAAGAAAACAGAATGTAGTATAAACATTCTGAAACCCCTTCATCCACTTCCAGGTCAGAGAGGCCTGAGGTCTTTCCAAGGCATTAGGTGCGAGACTTAGACCAGTTCTGGACAGGAGATTAGAACCATTAAAACTCTTTCATGCACACATCTACGCAAGGCCAGTTTTAAACTGAACACATGAAGAAAAACCCATGAAGGCATTGGAGCAATATCCAAACTGCACAGAGACAACAAACCTAAAATGATGGCTTGTATTGTGTCGTCTACAATAGATGTGATGTTTGTATTTCTTGACATGGGCTTTGTACTTGGTAATAGTGAATGGTTCAGTATGAGGCAGAGACGTTGCTTCACCTTTACAAAACGTAGCTGCCTTCATTGTTGGAATGTGGACAGGGACATGTAAAAAACATGCACCTCAGGATAGCCTGATACTGCTGTAGATATCTTTCAGATCCATGTTTCATTTCTGAACTTTCGTTTAGTTTTATGTCCCGATTACCTCGATTTATCTTTTTGAAATTTTTTTAAATCACTTTCTCAAACTTTCCATTTTCTAGTTTCTTTGCTTAGAAAGCTCTGGGCACTTGCTCACTTTGTGACTGTTGTCTCCAACTAGAAGACATTTAAACATAAGCTTAGGAAACATCCACGAAATTAATCAAATTTTATGCAGTCTGGTAAAGTAATGAAATTAACCAACAAAATGTTTTTATTCCAGTGATATTAGTAAAAAGGTGGAGTTTTCAAATCTTTGAAACTTTAAAATCCAGCACTTATACAACTGACGAACAGCTTTTAACATCTCAGTAAAATGAGATGAGCTAATTGGAACACAAAAAAGGTAAAAAAAAATTCAGGGATGACTTTCAAAGCACAAGCAGACACCCTACAAACGAGAGTGAGACTATCCATAAACACCACTTGAGGTACACATTTTTTAGAAGGTAGGGCTGAAATGGAGTGAGAAGGTATATCCCAACTTGTGGGCTGTGGCGGTATTGTAAGTTTACAACAGCAGTTCTTCACCAGCATTTTCACAGTGGGAGTGACGTCACCGCATATCTATACTACTCACTAACGACACTAACCCCTAACCTTAACTTACCCCAAATCTTATCCATTTATACTTCATGCTAGCCACACTCATCCCTAACCTTAACAACACTAACCCCAATCCTAATCTTAACTGTTAATATCACATGATAACCACACTAAACATACATACATGTACATGATTTTGTTCTTTCATTCATTTAAATTTTAATTCTGTTTTTGTTTCATTTTGATTGCAGCATACAATATCTAAGATATGTACCCCATATAACATTTTTTCTGGTTTGGTTTTTGAATAAAATAAGCAAATCCCACTACATGATAATAATATGCCATATTTTCTCTGCTACAAATTGTATTATTTTCAGTATACTCTAGCATAATTAGGTTGGTAATACAATTTATGATCGTGAATGTTCATGCAGGTTGGATCATTTATTTAACTTGCTACAATAACACAGAGACGCAAAATGTTATTTTAATTCATTTCTGACATAGGGGTCTTCAACCCAGCTCCTTATATTTCCAACCAATTTCTTAATAGAGGGCATCTCTTCTATTTAATTAAATTCTATTTTTGATTAGCCAATTTTTGTTTGTTTTTATTCTGGATTCAGTAATGCCAAGCAGACAGAGAACTCACTTGTTAGTACAGCATTCATTTCTTGTTTGTCTGGTCATTGCTTATTCACAATAAAGAGGGGATAATTAAGCAATTGAGCAAAAAAAAAAAAGACTTGGGCAATGTTAAAACTCCATCTTGATCAGTTAGAGAAGTAAACCAGACATGGTAGTGTAGACCTGCTGTCACAGATTGTGTAGCTGAGTGAACAAATACATTTTCTTCATTTTTATTTCTGTAATAGATAGATAGATTGCATTTTATTTGCCCGCATTGGGAAATGTGCCTATTTACAGAAGCTCAGTAAATACTTTACTATTATATAATTACAAACATCAAATAGCAGAATAGTCAAATAGAGTGCATGCTAGGAGTTCTGTCCTTTATAAACTACATTGACACATTTAAATGTAAGCACAAACTCCTTTTTTAATTGATAGTTTTCATAGCTTTCATGTTTTTAAAATACTCCATGATCTCCTATCAGACTTGCTTGAGATAGTTTTCTCAGAATCATTTTGTATTATTCACAAAAACAAACTAGATTTATTTGAACAAGCCTTTCCAAATATATAAACCACAAATGACGGGCAATCCTATGATTCTGCATCCATTCGATAATAAAGCTTCTGTAAGTAGCAATGACATCTGTTTGGTTATAGGACTCAAAACTAACATGTTTGTAAATTCACATCAGAAGTACAAATAAAAAAAAAACTATGTCAGCTTAAAAGAAAGATGCAGAAGAGTAAGAAAATAAAAACAGATGTATGTCTCAACAGTTCACCACTGACAAACCTCCCCAAACATGTGTGTTGTATACATTATATCTGCATTAAAAAAGAAAAAGGAAAAGAACTCCAGCAATCTCTGAGAGAAAGATTTAGTGTTATTTACTACCTAATGATTGGAGGCATTTATTATGCTGTGTATTTTAAGAGCTTTTTGCATGAAATAAGTCATACTTCCTGCTTGCATGTAGATATCAAATTTTTCATTAAAATTGTGAACTTAAATTACTTTTTACACTGGAATATGATGGGTGAAAAGTTGAAATGATTATTATGTGCTTCATGCACATTTGACTGTACTTGACTCTGCTGAAGCTCAGAGGGTTAAGACTATTTAAATGCATTATGATGAATGAAAGATTAAATCATTTCTTTTGTTTCTCTCAATCCGGCTTTCTACGGTCATCTGCCATTGGCTTCCCTGAAATCCCTCATTTTTCCAGGGTGGTGTGTCAAATTCTGCTACACATTGGAATACATTTAACTCTGACAGCATTGGACTGCCTTCGTTATACAGTACACAGCAGTTATATCCTCCATCATTTTAGTTTACAGAACCTGCCTTACCCTGCACCAGGCTGAAGAGAACTGGAGTCCAGCACAGCAACACTGGAGTTAGACAGCAGCCAGTGCTGGACTACAAGCCCATCCATTATAGAAACACTTAGCACATGGTAGCCTTCCATGACTGCCTGTCTTGTTTTGACTTTTTAAATTGTAGACTCATAGACAATGACATTACCAAGCCGTACTTAGCACTTACCCTTAAAGTTCTTTGTCACCACCTTAAGCACTGTGCAGTGTACCCAGGCAGCAATCTATGCAGAATGCCCACTCCTAGGAAGGCCTATAAAATTGCCATGCATGTGCACCTCTGATGAGGTAGTCAATGCCATTCCAGGCTGAGACGGGGTGCTGTACCTTCTCTTTCTACCTCAGTTTAGACAAAAAGATTGATGAGGATGCCTAGCTCCACCCACGTCACCCAACGTTCATAAAAATGTGCATCCCAAGATCGATGGAATCATTTTGGACTCCACATCATAAAGGACAGAGCTCCCTTTGATGGTACTCAAAAGATTTGGCAGAGAAGAGCCTTTTTGATTTGCGCCCTGGGCACTATTTCCTTTACCATTTTCTTTGCATTCTATGTGTTTTTTAAAAGGGGTAGCCCGGTCGGTGCCCAACATTCCCTTTTTAATACCCTCAGTCTGTTCCTTGTTCATAATATTTTTTATGTATAAAAAAATATTGTGACCAAGGAACATGCATCACAAACATGTACACACACATATATATGTGTAATTGTGTGTATAGCATGATCTTTTGGCAACCAATCCAAAATTTAGAGAACTCTAGTAAACTGAGACCCTGCTAAATGTGGAGTAACATGTAATACTCATGGATCAATGTGTAAACAGTAAATACTAGTCCTCATTATGTTATTACCAAAACAAGACACATAATGTCTATAGAGCATAGTATTAACAAGTAGCATACTAGTTAATCTGTATTTAGTACATACAGTAGCTTACTGAACCTATGGCAAGTATTTTAAGGAATAATACAGGATGTAATAATTTATCCAAGGCTAGTACCATGCACAGTATAATAAAGTAAATGTGATTGAAAATATGGAGTTAAGAACATTGATAAATGTGTGATTCTCCTTCAGCAGATCAAAAAGCTCTAGTATTGGAAGAATTTCTACTACTACAAACTGCTTAGACCCGAGCTGTAATATAACATTGCCAGAAGTGAGGCAATTATTACTTATAATATATCAAATTAAAGCTATGATACTCTAACACTTTCAGATCAGGCACTTCCAAAAATATCATACAGTATTTCAGTCAAACCAAAACCGTAATAAATGTTTTGTATTGTTCTGATGTTTGCTCTGATGCTGCAGTCAGGATAGGTTTTGGCTCCCTATAACCTTGAATTGGGATAACTGAGTGTTTGAATTTTATCTTATTGCCAAATCTAGAAGGAATGCCAGGAAAACCAAAGTATATAAGAAAGTATTAAAGTAATAATAATAAGAGAGATAGTATTCAAAATATCAAATGAACATACAAAAGCAAAGTCCTAGCTCTCTGGGTGTGCTGCTTATATGCCAAAATCACAGTTTAACCCACACTTAATCCTAATTTCCAACCTTTCTCATGTAACACTGGCCTCCCTCCATCTGAACCCTTATCCTACTTATAATATCACTCTACTCCAAAACGGTCTTATGATCAGAAGAACTTTTAAGCTCTTTAGTTGCAAGACTACTTGAACATCATCCGTAATGCCTATGACCATCCTTCTACCACTTTTTCTAGTGGACTTGCAACCCTAAAACGCAGCTCATTTTTAAAGGAGCAATCTATACTATCATGATTCCTCCTACTGCCAGATTCTATACTGGAGGACCCCAGCTTCCTTATATAATACCCCCACTGTTCTTCTATTATCATCTTATTTGCAACTCAATAAACAAGTGACATGCTATCCATCTGTGATACTGATCTGGCTACACAAGTAGCTCATACCAATGCAGTGTATTTTAGGGCATCCTGTATAAAAATTAAATGTTCTTATCTTGCATAAAACATAAAATGTATCCTTCCCTATTAATTTATACCTAAAGTAAAAATACTAACAACTGATCAACTAATTGACACTGAAACCTGGCCTTTGTATTGTATTGATTGGCAATAAATCTTTATTGTCCCAATGAATGAATGAACCCTGTGTGACCTGCTTATAAAAGTTCCTGGCCTGAACTGACATGGTCACATATCTACCTTGAAGGTCCCTGTGGAGAATTTCAAAAATGTGTCAATGTTAGGCTAGATGATTATGCAATGTTTAATAACAAATGGAATCTGATGTTTTACAATACCATTCTAGAAACAAAAGAGCATCAAGTGTACATTCATTTAAAAATAACAATACACACTAAAAACTAATTATATCTGGTTAAGTTAATATCTGATGTTATAATTCTGAATGACATCTTCCAAGGCATCAGAAGCTATGTGAGTGAGTCTCATCTCTACAGTACAAGGATCTTGCATGGGCGTCATACGCAGCTCCAAAATCTCTGGTTTGAAGCCATAATCTCTCAAACTCTTAGGCTATTGTGATCATTTTTAAATAATATTGGATATCTGTTTTTAGAAGATACTGTATTTATACAATACAAACCAGTTGTAAAATTCACAAAGCCTCTACATTAACATGTACTAAAATTGGCAGTATAAAGACCTCCTAAACTTACCCAATAAAAATGTGCAAAATGATAATTTTTTAAAAATTTGCTCTTTGACGATTGTTCTGCCCCACAGGTTGCTACCTGTCACAGTGGTGCTATAAAAGTCTATGAAACTCACGTAAATAGTAATCTCATAATAAACATTTGAATTCAATACACCCCATGTGTCTCATGTAGGCACCCCTTTATCTCTTGTTTCGGTCACGTCCGAAGCGTATCTTTAAGGTTTATAAACCCCTGGGTCTGGTTAGTTGTGGTACACAGCAATTTGAACCTCTGTCTACGCGCTTCTCTTTGTCTTAATCCAACTGTGGAAATCACTCACCTTGTAAGTGTCTTTTAAAGCTTTTTTGCTTAGTTGATACTGTCTGCAATGTATTCCTTTGTAAATCATTCTTTATTGTCTTTGGTTGTACACTTGTATATACCTGTATGTTTCTTTTGTATATTTGACAGTTTACAACGAGGTACGTCCAGTAAAAGCCTTCAAGAAAGCTCACCCCTTGTAGTTTTTATGTGGATGTGCCAAGTTGTTTAAGCTCTCTGCGGCCGCGTTGCACAGACAGCTTGGAGTGAGGCAGAAAAACGATACTGTACTTTACCTCCTGACGTGAATGGCCAGTGTACACTGAACAGGGTTTATGTACCGTATCAAGTCTATGTGAATTATTATAAATTATGTGAATTTCCCCTTGGGATTAATAAAGTATCTATCTATCTATCTATCTATCTATCTATCTATCTATCTATCTATCTATCTATCTATCTATCTAAGTCACTCATGTAGACACCAATGCAAGGTTCAACCTGCCATTTTTGCTGTTTAAGGTGACTACTTTTTATTTTATAGACCATTTATGGAAAATGTGGACTTACTGGAGCTGCTGTGCCTTCTAATATATAATATGCATTATCCGTGACCGCATTAAAGAATCTTAATAGAGCTTTAGTTGGATTTGAAGAGTTCCTGTATATTTTTATCCATTATGCTCCTATCTAAAAACTCCTGGATCCAGCCTCTCCCTTGTATTTGAATTCTTTTTTTTTAAGGAAAAACAAATACAAAAGCAAAAAAGAAACATAATTGGCAATGATACTGAAGGGAATAAGTGCCGTACCTTTCATCGTCTTTGGTTCTTCTTATGTATACTCTAAAGGCTGATTGTTTCAGTAAAAATGTGTGCTTTCATGTGCCAGTGTGCTATCACACATTGAAGTTTTTGATCTGATGTTGTAAAAAATAACAAAGCTGTGACTTCAAGTAGTATGTAGATCTAAAGTCAATTTTTGTAACTCCTAACATGAACTATGAAGTTGTCAAACTGCAGATAGTTATTTCTGAAGAGTAATGAGTGTGAATTTTTGAGAATCAGAAACATTAATTGTACACTAAAATGGGTGACACTGACCTATAAGAAGAAGCTGTGAGTGGGCTTTACAGGTTTATCTTCAAGGAAATTCACTGAAGCAATTTATAAGGCTATTAAAATATTAGGGGAGTTATTGCTTCATCATAGTTCTTGAGCACTGACTTCCCATCTCATCCCATTCATTTTCTGTGACAAGTTTGCACATTCTCCCCAGTTTTCCACAGGTACTCCATTTTCCACCCACATCCAAAGATGTGCAGATACACTCCCCGCATTGTTGTGTTGGCCTTGTGATGGACTGGTGCTCCATTTGAGTTCTTGTCTTATATCAGGTGCTGCTGGGATGCATTCCAACAATCTATGACCCAGTATTCAGATATGTGGGTTGCAGATAAATGAGTGAATGAACAGAGTCTGTGTGGGAATTTCATGTAGGTCTTCAAAATGTTCAAAGACAATGATAAAGTTGATCAACAGGAATTCTTTCGGCTAATTAGTGCATTGACGTTTGAAGCAAAAATGAAGGTGAAGTACATTAGGCATGGAAAATAGGAAACACTTTTTCACTGGTTTGGTTCACCCAGTATTGTTTCTGTGCCTCAAATGTATTCTTTTTTTGTTTAGTGCTTTACTGTTTTTCAAATATAATTTGCCATTTCATGTTGTCAATTACATTTTTGGTTTTGATTTTTTTTTCATTTATGTAATTTTTGTTTTTTGTTTATTGTGTTACTTTGCAATTATTTTGTATTTAAATACCTTATATTATATACATTGTTTTCCTGTGGGTGGAACCTGAGGAGGCAGGTCCACCTTGTTATCACTACTGAAGGACCAACCTCAGCCTATATTATATATTCTGCCTGAAGGTTAAGGTTCTTCAAAGTAGCATTGAGAAGTGTGGAATGAAGTTCTTCATTGTGAGTATTGTGTGTATTTTCTGGTTTTTTTTTTGGTTGCTTTGAGTTTTCTTTTATAATAATACCTTTTTGCCTATTTTTCCTGCATTGAGTATTTGTATCTTTTTCCTTCTTGAATATTTAATAAAATGGTTATAGTAACTGTCTCATTTTAAAAAATCTAAATTTTGAAAGCCTTAGCCCCATTTTAGGCCTGTCCTGGCAGGAAGTCTGTCATTTCAAGTTTGAGACTAGGCTACTGGGTGAGGCCTTCTTTGAAGGTCAGACAGTGAAACACTGGTCTGGCCTTTAGTTGAGTTTATTTGAATCCAGCATCTCATTACACCACCTGTGTTCATGGAGATATGCAACATACATGGAATTCTGAACAGGCAATATAGCATAGTGGTTAAGGGTTTAGATTTCAGACATTGAGGTGGTGGATTCAAATTCTGCTACTGATATTGTATGACCACAAGCAAGACCTGCCTATGCTGCCATTGGAAAAACAAAAAAATATATACCCAATTGTATCTCAAATGTTGTAATTTGCTTTGGATAAAAGTGATGGCCCAATAATAAAATTATGCAACTGAGGCAAATAACCTGATGATTTTCAGGAATTGTCTGAATGAATAAAGGGGCAAATTTGATAAAATGAATTGTCTCTTCTTGTTTTAAATTTTCTTTTGTTGGCATGCAAAAAACTGCATTTACAATATTACTCTGAGAATATTCCTCTTAAAATGAATGTTAAAACTATTAACATAGTCCATTGTATTTGTAATATCCTGATAATTATCTTTATTCTGACTAATTTAAAGAATAATGTGAGTGATCATTGAAAAAATTGTAAACTGACATGAAGTTAGTCAGGCTTCTGAAGCCTTGGGGTGAACATGCCTTCTCCTGTTCAATTGCATCCGTATCAGCATGGTTTTAGCAGTTTGCATACATTTTAAACAATCTGATTTTAAATTGGGTGGCGTAGTGGGTAGTGCTGCTACCTTGCAGTTAGGAGACCCGGGTTCGCTTCCTGGGTCCTCCCTGCGTGGAGTTTGCATGTTCTCCCCGTGTTTGTGTGGGTTTCCTTCCACAGGTTAGGTGCATTGGTGATTCTAAATTGACCCGTGTGTGTGTGCCCTGCAGTGGGCTGGTGCCCTGCCCAGGGTTTGTTTCCTGCCTTGTGCCCTGGGATTGGCTCCAGCAGACCCCCATGACCCTGTAGTTAGGGAAGAATAATGGATGGGTGGATTTTAAATTGAAGATAATATATATATATAAAAAAATGCTTTTTAAAAACCACACTTATATTAAGTTAAAAAGTGTACTAAAAAGTATGTCTCTCATACAGCATTTGTAAAATAAAAGCGTGGGCGCTTTTGCTAAGATTTTATTGATTGATGAAAAGTGCTCACGCTTTTATTTTACGAGTGCTGTATGACTTATTTTTTCATTTTTAGTTCACTAACTTAATTTAAGCGTGGTTTTTAAAAAGTTTTATATATATATATATATATATATATATATATATATATATATATATATATATTATTTTCAACTTTTAGTCTTGGGTTTGTTTTAGTATAATTTTGTAATCAATATTTGAATACTTCCTTTAATATTTCTATCCATTACTAGCGCCATCTATTGGTGAAATCTATTCTTCATATGAAAATTTCATTTCTTAATTAACATGGATTAATTGCTTGATTAGTGAAACTGATTATTGATTCATGCATTGTCATCGGAAGTGAGTAAGTGTGCAAAATGTCAAGTCATTTGGACAATAGGAAGTGGGTTAAATATCGATTACAAGATTTGTACCATACAACAAACAGGTGAAGTTAAAAGAAAAAGAAGCATGGTAATAATAATAATAATAATAAAAAAATGAAAGCATTTTGTACATTTTAATAATTTAAAAAGATTAAATCTTGCAAGTATTTTTTTTAGTAGTATTGATAGTCTTGTAACTTGTACAAAAGCACTCTTTGTTTCAAAGAATAATAATAATAAGAATTCTTTGCATTTATATAACGCTTCTCTCAATATTCAAAGTGCTCAGCAATTTCAGGTTAAGGGCCTTACTCAAGGGCCCAAAAGAGCAGATTCCCTTTTGGCGTTTTACAGGATTCAAACCGGCAACCTTCCAATTACCAGTGCAGATCCCTAGCCTCAGAGCCACCACTCCGCCTAAGAATGCTGTTTGATAACATTGAGTAATAAACAGGTTTTCAAGACATATGAAAGAAACAATTGGTGCACAATGCAAAATTGCTACTTCAGTTGCTCAGTGCGGTGTCTTTAATATGTCAGTGTAAGAGTGACTGTGTGTGTCCCTTCAGCTTCATGGCTGCCTTGCAGCTGATGTTACCAGAATGGGCTGCTGCCCTGTATCACTCAGAAAGGCTGGGGGGTCCAGAGTTGTTGCCAGAGGTCTGTAGCTGCTGCTGTCTTTAATCATAACCAATTAGTTCATTTGACATCAGCCCTACTTAATTCAACATCTCATTTAATTAGCTAATTGCAGTTGCAGAAATTAATTCTGAAAATCAGAAAGGTATTTATTGCTGCAACCAGTATTTCGTTTTCAGTTTTTTGTTTTCTGTTTGATTCATTTAAATTCTTCACTTGATAAGAATTTTAAATTCTTCATTCCTTAATTAGCAGATATAATAGGAACTGTGTGTTTTAATAATAAAGTAAAGCATTTTAAAAAATATAGAAAAGTGAGAAAGGTGAGCTTTTTCTTGGCAGTCTAGGAAATTCATTTTATTTTACTTTGCTTAGAAAGGCACGATATGCATAACATGATATTTCTAAACTAGTCTAATCCAGTTCAAGGTCACAGGAGGCTTAGGGTGCCACCTTTTCTCACACAGGACAGTTTAAAGACCCTGCACTTGAGATGTGGGAGGAGGACCCAAGGACCTGGAAAAAAATCCCACACCAATGAGAAGAATGGGCAAACTTCACAAGAACTCCTACTAAGTCAGTCAGTCATTATCCAATCCCAGCCAACACAGGGTGCAAGGCAGGAACAAATCCCTCAGCCCACCGTACACACACATGCACTAAGTGAGAGATTCAATTAGTGAGGCAGCAGAGCAAGTCGTGTAGTAAAAGTATGGAACATAGCAGGTTTAGAACAGGAAGAACATCTAAATGAGCAGTAAGAACTGCAATTACATTTAGAAACTGTTAAGGATAGCCATCTGATGTCAGTACTGGACACCCAAGCTGCCAAGATATGTGATGTGTGAGTTCAGAAAATGGTGAGTAAGTTTTCTGAGTGGTAAGTATCTTCAAAACCAGAATAAAGCCAAGGATGCTAAAATTAAAAAAAAGGAACTGCTGTAACAGAATTATTGAAGACATGATAATGGGTTGGGATCAGAGACGGAAACACCATTTAATGAAGAGCTTACTAGAAACTTCAAAAAAGTACAAGGGACTGTTGTGGTCCATGATAGTGTTGGGTAAGACACTATGGAGGACATAATACTGAATCCTTCTGATGCGTGTCTGAGAATGAATGCTGACTTAGAGTTTGCTTCGCTGTTACTGTATATAGTAGACTGGCTGGAACTGGCAGAATGAAAGTGACATCAAAAGTTCTCGTTGGTTGCTTCCTCTGGTCTAGAGGCAAAGGGAGAAAAGGCATACTTACCTGTGTTGAGCTCTCAAAATATTCCTGTAGCATTCATGTGTGACATGGTATATTAAATAACATGGCAACAGGAAGAGATGAAAAATTGGAGGTACACAAAATTAACAAATAAGTTTTAGTTTGTTAGTGATGTTGGACTGTATTATATGCATATTTTTGTCTTGTTTGGGGTTTTTAACATGAAGATTTTATTTCTGACCATAGTTTTCACATTAGTTCCTATTTTAAAGGTGTTAATTTTGGTTCCCTACTTTGCTTTCATGGGTAGTGCAGTGGAAATGTTGCTGCCTTGCAGTAAGGAGAACAGGGTTTGCATCATGGGTCCTCCCTGCAAGGAGCCTGCATGTCCTCTATGTGGGTTTCCTCTCACTGTCCAAACATATACAGGTTAGGTAAAGTCAAGTCAAGTTGGGGAGCATGCACTGGTACCGTGTGTTGCCGCACCCACTACACGACGAAACAACTCGGGATCCGGGTTGGCAACTCCCCAGGTAAAGTGGCAACTCTAAATTGGCCCTTGTGTGTTTGCCCATGCGATGGACTGGCACTTTGTCTAGGTTTTGATCCTGGTTTATGCCATTTGCTAGGAGGGATAAGCTAACCCATTCCACCATAATATATCTTTATTTTGATTATTTAGGTGATGCTATTTTGAGCACACAATCATCACGTTCCCATTCTCATTATCACAAGATTCAGATCAGCGATGTCATCAGTATTTCTGGTACAAATATGGTATCCCTTGGTGGATATTCCTTACAACAAATCTCTGATGTTAGTTAGCTTATTTTGCAAGTAAGGCCTAGCATTAGGTTTCTGTGGCTTTGATCTGTGTTTTGTTCTCTCCTAGTACTAGGGTGTTGTACTGTGTTAGCCATTATGGATGCAGTGAGAAGTCAAGCAAAATGACACCTTTTATTGGCTAACTAAAAACATTACAATATGCAAGCTTTCGAGGCAGCTCAGGCCCCTTCCCTTCTACTACATTCTTGTTCGTGCCCCATTGGTTATGTTCGTTCAGATTTATTGACTTCTTGGTTTTGACCTCTACCTCATTTTTGGCTTACTCTCTAAGTCTTTTATTTTCTCCTGGTTCAGCTTTCTTGCTCAAAATAATCCTGAGGCACCTTAACTTTGTTCTTATTACAACAGTACTTGAGATGTTTATTCGCGTGTCTCAGAACAGTTAACAATAATATAATATTAACAAAAAAAATCATATATACAAACAAAGCAAAAAAAACAAAGGAGAAAGCATATTCTGCTACATCTTTGGGCCTAATTATGTGGGTTGAAGTTCTAATCTGCCAAGTAGGGTACCCCCTACACATTCCTTTTTCCTCTACCAGCTCCTCACACACTGTGTCTGTCATCCCTTGCCTCACTTTCTCCTACTAGTCAACTACAAGGGCCTTCAGGAAGCAGTCTTTAAATCGCATTACAGGCTTATTCCATTCCAGCCATCAAATTGCTTTGTAGGTAAGGAGTAAACAAATAACTGCAGTAAGGACTCCAAGCTGGTGTTCTGTCTAGCACTTCAAGCCTTCAGAAGGACTGCACAGTCTGATGTATGACATTAAACAATAGTTTCTGTACTGCGTGAGGGAAACATTAGGTGTTCCTGCCCAGGATGCCTTACTCTCTGTATTCTAAAAGGTGGTGCATCTCCAGAAGACTCCACACCTACATAGAAGATACTGCCCCCCAGCAGTGCTTTTGTTCTGCACTGGAATTACAAAGAGCGATAGTGTCATGGTGGGGTTTCATTCCTCAGTACACTGCTTAGCCACATGGCTATCCTATGTAATTCACTCGCTCACTGGCTTGACCAATATTGTTACATGATGTACTTGCATATGTCTCAAGAAAGTGAGATCATTCTGAATGTCATCATTTAGACCGTTTCTTTGCAAACAGCTGTGTAAAAAACCTATGGATTTTGCTCTGTTTGTGGCAGCTTTTAAATGAAATTCACCATTGAACTGCATGTTTAACTTTCATTACTATCATTTTGTTCATCCTTGTAGCACAGCCTAAAGACGGACGTTCCAGCATTGGACTTGCATTTCTCTCATTGCCATAATGAGTCCTCCCATTAAAACCTTGACATTTTCTCATTAAAATGCTTGTTAATTCTGAGTGATTTGTGTCTCCTACAAACTACATGAGGAATGGCTCTAGGCATAAAGTACAAGTTAAATGACTGGGTTCTGTGGCTAAAAGTTTTATTTACCTTTATTACAGCGTGGCCGATCTCCCTCTTTCAACATAAAACAGGCTCCACGTTCACTCCATTGTTCATTCTCTGCAGGTGTGCAGACCACCCACACGTTTCCTTAACGAGTGGAAGCTGCCAGACTTGAAAGAGGTTGGCTAAGAGCAGCCAAACAATTAATCCCTCCAATTAAACTCTCTTTAAACTCTAAAATCCCCAGAAATGCAGATATTTTATCGTGTATACATAATAAACTTTGCAAGATCATTTTTTTTCTCTTTTAAATGAGCACCTCTGCCTTTGAAAGCCATATAAATCTCTGTCTAGTTTCTACTGTGGGTATTATCTTATATAAATATCATATTGGTAATGCATTCATATTCAGAGTCCCCAGTGGCTCAGCTGATAAAAGCAGCTACAGTTTCAGCTACAGGGGAGAATTTCTGAATATGAAACTGGAAGCTTTGACTCTGATCATCCCAATCTGCCGACACTGGTTGTCAGTTTGTTGTCAGTCGCAGAAGATTAGATCTGGCCTGATGCTTCTATTAATGCTGATAAAAAATGGCTAAGGATGGATAGTTTTGCCTCCTTTAAACAAGTGGATAATACTTTAAATATAGATTAAACCAGCTGAGGCCAATAATTCCCATGTTTGTTGCCATTAATATGTATATTATGAAAAGGTAAAAGACCCAATATAGGTGAGTGATGAATGTGCCTTTGGGAGGTTGGCGTCTGCCTTGCTGCCAGTGCTACTGGGATGAGCTCCAAGCCCTTCCAAATCTGAATTTTATTAAAGAGGACGGAGAAAGAATGGAATTGTGGGGATACCAGGATATCAGGAGACATGATGACACATGCATCTCTCTCAAGTTTCCTCCTGCATTCAAGTGAATTGCACGTCATCCTAACTGGGGACTAAACCTGATGTACGTGAAGGAGTGTGGGTGTGTGCATCGCTTCTCGGCCTTTTGGCAAAAATCAAGTGCAGTATCTGTTCTTATCAGTTTAATATCTAAAAAGAAAAGGGGTGTGGGTGTGTGCATAAGGTTTATATTTATTATATTTATATTTATATTTTATAAGGCCTCCTGCATTCCAAGTGTTTTCTGTGTGTTGACTCTTTAATGCACACAGGTTTATGTGTTTTTGTGTGCTAAGCCCACATGCAATTGCCTGTTATTTTGTGTATAATTAAGGGTCTCTAGAAATGAAGGAATAAATCACTTCATTCCCTGTCATGTGTAGACATTTTGTTGAGCCATGCGAGGAGTGTTGTGGTGTTTTGGTAGTACAATATCCACATTGCCAATTATTTTTGCAATCATGGTGATGACCATCCTAAAGATGCATCAGAGACAGAAATAATATTAGGAACATTCCTCCATGGCACTTGGAGCGTGCGTGAATTCAGCCTCATCTGCAGAAAGCTGCTGTAGAATGGCAAGACGCAGACTTCCTGTGCTGTCCATTCTCTTGCAGAAAAAACACATTATCATTCCCACCAGTGCACTTTAATTTATCTATATGCAGAAAACATGCAGTATGTGTCATTTTGAAAACACACCACACTACTCTAAAGTGATAAGGGTTTACAAAAATTTCGCCCCTGGCACATTTCTCCCCTTACATTTCACCTCCATGATATTTCTCCCCCTAACTTCTAATACCCACACCCAGACATTTTAAGCGTTGGAAGTATCTAGAAAAAATAAAATGAATAATTGTTCTTTAATTAAGCATTTTTCTAGCAAAATGATAAAAAAAAAAGTTAGCAATAGGCGGCACAGTGGTGCAGTGGTTGTGCTGCTGCCTCGCAGTAAGAAGACCTGGGTTTGCTTCCCGGGTCCTCCCTTTATGGAGTTTGCATGTTTTCCCCGTGTCTGTGTGGGTTTCCTCCGGGTGCTCTAGTTTGCTCCCACAGTCCAAAGACATGCAGGTTAGGTGCATTGGCAATCTGAAATTGTCCCTAGTGTGTGCTTGGTATGTGGGTGTGTCTGCCCTGCGGTGGGCTGGCGCCCTGCCTGGGGTTTGTTTCCTGCCTTGTGCCCTGTGTTGGCTGGGATTGGCTCCAGCAGTTAGGATATAGCGGACTGGATAATGGATGGATGGATGGAAGTTAGCAATTACAGTGCATTACTTAAATGAAACACTCTGTAAAGATATATACATTTTTATTTAGATTAAACAAATTGATATGATAATACAGTGGAACATGTTGATCTTTGAGTCGTATAAGAACACTACCTGAGTGAACATTTTTTATTTTCAATAGTGGGTAAGATATATTAAATTTTTTTATTGCAAATATAGCTATGTACATAAATACAGGGGCAAAATATAGAGGTTGCGAAATCTTTGGGGGGGTGTCATAAAAATTACCGGGGGCGAAATGTGTTGGGGCAAAATGTGCTGGGGCGAAATGTGGGGGCAACTTATCTGGATGCCAGTGATAGGAAAGGGTGCCATAAAATATAATTTATTTTATTATATGGCTGAGGAAAAAGTGCAGGGAAATACAAAAGTGTGAATGAGAATGAAACTTTTGATGTATCATCAACTTTTTGTTCCTGGAAAGTCTTATTCTATAGGAATTGTTTAACTTTAATTAAACATTGTAGTAGACAAGGGTTTAGCAATTGGGTGAATGAATGAAATTTTATAATAACGTAAATCTGCAAGTTGTATAAACTAGAAGGATTTCATTAAATGGTGCTGTGCTGTTCTGAAAACTTGAAGCCTTCTGTCCATCATATCCATCATTTTGAGACTGCATAATATATAAATATCACCTTTGTCTTTTATTGTAAAGCTATCTCAAAGTAAGGCAAATGGTTTTAGCAATGTACTAATATTCTTATAACCCGCTGAATAAGATGATAAATAATACAGTATGAAATATACAGAAGTCACTGACGCAATCTACATCACGTGTTCTCGGTCATTTCACAAGAGCAATGTAAAACTGAGCTTTATATTTTGGAAATCAAATAAAGTCTAAGCACTGAATGAAAACCACCAACACTTAAGAAAATCAACATATTAAAATACAATTTTCAATATAATATTTTAACCTACAGGGTGGCGCAGTGGTAGCGCTGCTGCCTTGCAGTTAGGAGTCCAGGGTTCATTTCCTGGGTCCTTCCTGCGTGGAGTTTGCATGTTCTCCCCGTGTCTGCGTGGGTTTCCTCCGGGCGCTCCGGTTTCCTCCCGAAGACATGCAAGTTAGGTAGATTGCCGATTCTAAATTGGCCCTATTGTGTGCTTGGTGTGTGGGTGTGTTTGTGTGTGTCCTGCGGAGGGTTGGCACCCTGCCCAGGGTTGGTTCCTGCCTTGTGCCCTGTGTTGGTTGGGATTGGCTCCGGCAGACCCCTGTGACCCTGTGTTTGGAATCAGTGGGTTGGAAAATGGATGGATGGATCAGGATAAAATCAGGACATTTGTGGCCAATACTTCCCTCGGGACCATTACTTCCATGACCATCAACCCATTCATGAGCTAAGTGGTTCAGGAAATGAAAAACTAAGTGAATTAATATTTGGTTGATATTTCAGATATGGCAAAAAATCAGTGATTTAAAAACATGTGTTTTTAGAAAATGCTACATTTTCCACATAATCTAGTGTTTATGTATAGTCATGAAGAATAAATTAATACTGAGAAAAAGCTTCACTTACAAGGTAATAAAAATAACAATTGGTCATCTTGTCAGGCATTCTTCAAAACTGTAAAAATAGTGTATTATTTATATTTATTTTTAACATTAAAAATTATTTAACAATTATTATATCCCTAATATGTATATGTGTTATACTATTACAATTTCTTGAGTAATCTTTTAATGTTTAATATTTATTTTTAATGTATACTTTTAAATTTTGTTCCACAGTACAGCCAGTTCACTGATATACTCGTGTGTATATGTGACCAATAAAATCTAAATCTAATCTAATATTAAGTGTAAATATAGTTATTGTAATTAATTCAGAGTATTTTGTAGATATCTGTCATCATTCAGACATTAAAAAGACTTTTTCTGTTAATCAAGGCCAAAATAATGTCAAACATTAATCAAATGTGAAAACTTCCAACAGGGTGAATACTTTTTATAGGCACTGTATACACTTACCCAATTGACCGGGTCTAAGATAAAGGACTCTACAAAATGTGTAACAATGGAGCCATTCTTGAGAAATCCCAGTAGCCCATCTTTTGTCCCTGTGAGCTTTACACAATAACCTTTATGCCATTCAAACAGTTATTTTCAATTAGAAATTCAGTTTGTAAAATGTTAGTCTCAATTACTAAAATGTATTCTAGTTGTACTTTCAAGAAATGCTGTTTAACATTATTAGTGTGTACTGTGGCTAGAATGGCTAGAATAGTATTACAGCTTCGGCAAATCACTTTCAGATTCCCTTACTCAGCTTTAGTGGTGAAATGCTGTTAAAAGAGGATACATATTTCAATTGATTATCAGAAATGAATGCTTTTAGATCAGACAATTCATATATACCATATATACAAATATTCTTAAATTGTAAAAAAAATAAAAAGAAAGTTAATAATCATTTTTGGTAGGTAAGGAAACATTTACCTGAGTGATTTATTATTCAAAGCAAATTACCAACAAAAATGAATTGGTTTGTTGTTGAAGCCATTTATAACTAAATGTGTTTCCACAAATCAGAATTTCTTTGTGCATCTCTTTAATGCTGTGGTTCTGGAAGAATTGCAAGATAGCTTTTCTTATATTATCCATGATAAACCAGTTGAGGGGCACATCACATTTCTTCTATCTGTACTTTTTAAGATTTAGTCTGACATATAAGAAATTGTTGGAATTGTTGTAAATTACATTAATTCTCTTATTTGTTTTTTTGTAAGTTGGTTATGAGTTATTTCTACCATAATAAGAAAACATTGAATTTTATTTATAATAGTATGAAAGTATTTAGGAGCATAAGGAAAACATCATTGTCATTGTCTGATCAGTAACCGCTTTTAACGCATTCAGTGGGAAGCATTTCTGTCAAAGGCCTTTAAAGAGAATTCCTTAGAGGACAGGTGGAATTGCTTCTTTAGATATCAACTGACTTTTGCATGCAGCCATAATGTGCCTACAATGGTCATCAGAAGTATGTTACACCAACATTTGTCTCCTGAATACACCTGACAGATATTCAATTAAGTTATTCCATTTCATTTGTAAAATCTTTGTTATTGTTGGTACTATATTTAAAATTCACAGGGTCACTATTTTTATTAACTAGCTTTTTAACTCTTTCATTTAAACCCTGAATTTGACAATCCAGTGTAGAAAATGGATGAATGAATGTAAATAATATTGAAAACTTTAAAAAGTATAAATATCAACAGATGTTATATTAAAAAGAGAAAATATTTTACCAATTGTCACACACATGCAACTAGGGGACAGTCAAATGGCTTGATCACACTTGAAACCACAATAAACTGGGATTCGGAATACGGCACTAATGCTATCTGCCCTAACTGCAACTGGAACCTACAGCCAGTATATGGGGAGGCTCCCCAACTCTTTACCTGTTTGACAAAATGCACTGAAGTCAATGAGGAAGGAGCAACTGAACCAGTTTTGCGTAAATTATAAGGGTCAATGGTCTTTTGAGTGTCTGTCATCTACACTGGACTGATTATGGTGGACAAAAAGTGTGACCTGAGCTGTTTATGCAGCAGTACTAGCCACTGCACCACAATGCCTCAAACAAAAAAGATGCAAATGGAATAATAACTGCAAACAAAATGCAACAATGCACACCTTATAGTGGTGGAGGGGTTTGTGTGTCCCAATGATCCTAGGAGCTCTGTTGTCCGGGGCTTTATGCCCCTGGTGGGGCCACCCAAGGCGAACTGGTCCTAGGTGAGGGATGAGACAAAGAGCAGTTCAACAAAACCTCCTATGAAGAACAAAAAATTTGGATGGCGTTTTCCCTCACCCGGAGGGAGGGGCCAAGGAGGTCAGGTGCGACCTTGGCATTCCGATCCTCGGCTACAGAAGCTGACTCTTGGGACGTGGAATGTCACCTCTCTGAAGGGGAAGGAGCCTGAGCTGGTGTGCGAGGTCGAGAGGTTCCGGCTAGATATAGTTGGGCTCAACACAGCTTGGACTCTGGAACCAATCTCTTTGAGAGGGGTTTGACTCTCTACCACTCTGGAGTTGCCCCCGGTGAAAGGCACCGAGCAGGTGTGAGCATACTTATTGCTCCCAGACTTGGAGCCTGTTCATTGGGGTTTACCGGTTTACCCCGGTGGACGAGAGGGTAGCCTCCCTCCACCTTCTGGTGGGGGGACGGGTCCTTAACTGTTGTTTGTGCGTATGCACCGAACAGCAGTTTGGAGTACCTACCCTTTTTGGAGTCCCTGGAGGGGGTGCTAGTGGGCATACCTTCTGGGGACTCCCTTGTACTGCTGGGAGACTTCAATGCTTACGTGGGCAATGACAGTGAGACCTGGAAGGGCGTGATTGGGAGGAATGGCCCTCCGATTTGAACCCGAGCGGTGTTTTGTTATTGGACTTTTGTGCTCGTCACGGATTGTCCGTAACGAACACCATGTTCAAGCATAGGGGTGTTCATATGTGCACTTGGCACCAGGACACCCTAGGCCTCAGTTCGATGATCGACTTTGTGGTCGTGTCGTCGGACCTGCGACCACATGTCTTGGACACTCAGGTGAAGAGAGGGGCGGAACTGTCAACCGATCACCACCTGGTGGTGAGTAGGCTTCAATGGTGGGGGAGGATGCCGATCAGGCCTGGTAGGCCCAAACATGTTGTGAAGGTCTGCTGGGAATGTCTGGCAGAGTCCCCTGTCAGAAGTAGCTTCAACTCCCACCTCCGGCAGAACTTTGACCACGTCCCGAGGCAGGTGGGGGACATTCAGTGCGAATGTGCCATGTTCCGTGCCTGTATTGTTGAGGCGGCTGACTGGAGCTGTGGCTGGAAGGTGGTCGGTGCCTGTCGTGGCGAAAATCCCCGAACCCATTGGTGGACACCGGCCATGAGGGATGCCGTCAAGCTGAAGAAGGAGTCCTATGGGACCCTATTGTCCTAATGGACTCTGGAGGCAGCTGATAGGTACTGGCAGACCAAGCGGAATGTGGCTTCGGTGGTTGCTGAGGCAAAAACTCTGGCATGGGAGGAGTTTGGGGAGGCCGTGGAGAATGACTTTCAGACGGCTTTGAGGAGATTCTGGTCCACCATCCAGCATCTCAGGAGGGGGAAGCAGTGCAGTGTCAACACTGTATATAGTGGGGATAGTGCGCTGCTGACCTTGACTCAGGGCATTGTGGGTTGGTGGGGGGAATACTTCAAAGACCTCCTCAATCTCACTAACATGCCTTCCAATGAGGAAGCAGAGCCTGGGGACTCGGAAGGTGGGCTCCCCCATCTCTGGGACTGAAGTCACCGAGGTGGTCAAAAAACTCCTTGGTGGCAGGGCCCCAGGGGTGGATAAGATACGCCCTGGAGTTCCTAAAGGCTCTGGATGTTGTAGGATTGTCCTGGTTGACACAACTCTGCAACATCGCATGGACATCGGGAACAGTGCCTCTGGATTGGCAGACCGGGGTGGTGGTCCCCCTCTTTAAGAGGAGGGACCAGAGGGTGTGTTCCAACTACAGAGGGATCACACTACTCAGCCTCCCTGGAGAAGTCTATTCGGGGGTCCTGGAGAGGAGGGTCCGTCAGATAGTCGAACCTCTGATTCAGGAGGAACAGTGTGGTTTTTGTCCTGGTCACGGAACAGTGGGCCAACTCTACACCCTTAGCAGGGTCCTGGAAGGTGCATGGGAGTTTACCCAACTAGTCTATATGTGTTTTGTGGACTTGGAAAAGGTGTTCGACCGTATCCCTCGGGGAATCCTGTGGGGGGTGCTCCGGGAGTATGGAGTACCGAACCCCCTGATAAGGGCTGTTCGGTCCCTGTACAACCGGTGTCAGAGTTTGGTCCGTATTGCCGGCAGTAAGTCGAATCCGTTTCCAGTGAGAGTTGGACTCCACCATGGCTGCCCTTTGTCACCAATTCTGTTTCTAACTTTTATGGACAAAATTTCTAACCGCAGCCAGAGCATTGAGGGGGTCCAGTTTGGTGGACTCAGGATTAGGTCACTGTTTTTTGCAGATGATGTTCTCCTGTTTTCTTTATCAGGCGTGATCTTCAGCTCTCTCTGGATTGGTTCACAGCTGAGCGTGAAGCGGCTAGGACGGGAATCAGCACCTCCAAATCCAAGACCAAAGTCCTCAGCCGGAAAAGGGTGGAGTGCCCTCTCAGGGTTGGGAGTGAGATCCTGCTTCAAGTGGAGGAGTTCAAGTATCTCGGGTCTTGTTCATAAGTGAGGGAAGCATGGAGCATGAGATCAACAGGCGTCTGCAGTGATGTGGGCACTGCATCGGTCTGTCGTGGTGAAAAAGGAGCTGAGCCGTAAGGCAAAGCTCTCAATTTACCAATCAATCTATGTTCCTACCCTCACCTATGGTCATGAGCTATGGATATTGACCAAAAGAACGAGATTGCAAATACAAGCGGCTGAAATGAGTTTCCTCCGCAGGGTGTCTGGGCTTTCCCTTAAAGATAGGGTGAGAAGCTCAGTCATCCAGGAGGGGCTCAGAGTAGAGCCACTGCTCCTCTGCATCGAGAGGAATCAGATGAGGTGGCTCAGGCATCTAATCAGGATGCCTCCTGGACACCTCCCTGGTGAGGTGTTCTGGGCACGTCCAACAGGGAGGAGGTCCCGGGGAAGACCCAGGACATGCTGGTGGGACTATGTCTCCCGGCTGGCCTGGGAAAGCCTCGGGATTCCTCCGGAAGAGCTAGAAGAAGTGGCCAGGGAAAGGGAAGTCTGGGCATCTCTGCACAAACAAGCTGCCGCCCCCACAAGCCGATCTCGAATAAGCGGAGGAGGATGGATGGATGGATAGAAAATGCAACAAAACCCACAAATTTGCAATTTGCAGTAAATATAAACATGTATAAATATGTATATATCCTGCCCTGCCTGGGATTTGTTCCTGCCTTGCGCCCTGTGCTGGCTGGGATTGGCTCCAGCAGACCCCAGTGAACCTGTGTTAGGATATAGCAGGTTGGATAATGGATGGATGGATATATATACTGTATATCCATGTATATAAATATATATTGTGGTCTATGGCTGACTTATCATCCCGGCCAATACCCCCAGGCCGCCAGATGAAGATCTCCCTGCAACATGGAGTTGTCCCGGATACCAGCAGGGAATCATGGACATTGGAGTTTTCCTTTACAGCCCTGCGGGATTCCACAGGGGCCAACAGAGGACACTGCAGGGAGGCCCTGAGAGTCTTTTGTGCCCTATAACCCAGAAGTGCGTCTTAGTCACAGCGACAGGGGAGATGACGTACATCCAGGATGAAGAAGAGGACTTTTTATCTGACCCAGAAGTGATAAGGAGTCACATGGAGTGAAGGAAGAGAAACACTTCCGGGATTAGGGACTATAAAAGACTGAGAAAAACACCAGAGCATTGAGCTGAGCTGGGTGGAAGGGTGGCGACACGCCTGGGAGTGGTGGATTGTTATTGTGATTGATTATTAATTTTTAATGAGTATTGTGGAGTGGAGGGTGCTTTGTGCACTGTTGTTTATTAATAAAGTCAACTATTGGACTTTTACCTCGTCTCTGACGTATTGTCTTAGGGTTTAATAAAGTATCTATCTATCTATCTATCTATCTATCTATCTATCTATCTATCTATCACAATATATTTATGTATATATGTACTGTATATGTTTAAATAAATCATGTACTAACAGAGTTCCAATCTTTGGGATGATGATTGGTCATGCCATAAATGGAGGGGTGTATGAGAAGTGGCACCAAGTCAAAACAAATTTTAAACCCTGTGGAAGAATTATAATAACAAAATATGCATTACTTTCTTTCCAAACTATCGATGCAGATGCATCACACTTTTTCCTTCCATTAAAAAAATACAAAAGCCTTGTAATTAGTAACAAATCATTCCTTTTTATTATTTTGCAAGGTCTCACATGTTTTCTGATCCTGGGACAACTGTTTAAGGTTTACTTTGGTGCTGCACCCCATGGTTAATTGCATATGTATTCAACCTTCACCTTCTTCCCTTATATGGACCCAGCGTGCATCTTCCACTACTCATAGATCAGTTTGTGCTACTCTGTACTGACACTTCCTTGTTTGTGCTTTGAAGTACTGGTAGATAATGTATACATTCCAGTACGTACTGGTGTGTACTGGCACACCAAGAGAGCCTGTGATGTGAGGGATCACTATTATATAGTAAGTGAGCCGTGCCTGTCACTACCTGATGTGTGCGACATAGTGAGAAGCATAACATGCTTAATCCAGAACTGAAGATACAACATACAATTAATCTGTGCAGAACAACAAAGTATCATCATAATATCCTCATTATGGTAATCTAATGTACCCCTCAAATGAAAATACTGCAAGTACTTTTTTTAAACACATGCAGGGTGCCATACCAGTTGGGTACTGATATCATGCATGCATGAAGCAGATAACAGTGCTGTAAAATATGTGAGGAGCAGTATGTTTACAGTACATATGTGAGAAAGTTCTACTCATACAAATCTGTGATGTCATGCTGATTTCGCAAAGCATCATGGGGTGCTAGGGAAATAAAAGGTCCATTTAAGCCAGCCATGGGGCTTATTTCTAGGAAAACATTTGGTGAACATGGTCACTGGCAAACACAGCTTACTGTATTTGCTGCAAAATTGCTTTAATGAATTTCACCAATCAAAACCAGTCACAACTTTTGCTGCAGTACTTGTTAAGTATGAAGAAAAGCAGCACCAGGAGGAGGATGGGAAAAAATGCTAATGAAAATGGTCTGTATTATTCCACTTACTAATCTGCATGTTCAAATTTATATTCTTGGCCTGAACATTTGTAGATATTTTTCTAAACGTAGAACAGTTGACTACAAATTATTTGAAAATGGCTTTAAAACACTTCTAAACTGATCAGCATCAACAGTCTGTCTCTTTAGAGTTTCAGAGAGCTCTTTTGATTTTGGCAAGTCCTAAGTTCCTAACCATAGCACAGGTTTCTCATGTCTATGTAAGGCAGCTCTGCAAGTTACTCATCTGCACCTCTTTGGGTCTACCGGATTCTAATTTTAGGCATTTGACACAATGATAAAGATGGGACTGTAGTAACTATGTAATGTAAGTTTTCATTTTTTTTAAAGATTGATCACATTTATCTATCAATATTGCTGCAATGTCTAATAATAATTAAAAACAAAAGCTTTCTTGTGGTGTACTTAATTTTTCACTCTGCTGTCCTTTCAAAGTGGAGTCTGAACTTTTATACGGGTCAAACTCAATGCTCGGTTTTCCTCCCACTTCACAAATTGATGCACGTTAGGTTGATTGATGATTTTAAACTGGCCAGCAAATGTGAATTTTGATAAGTGAGTGTGTGAGTGTGTAATCTGTTTGAACCTTAATCTGCCATGGTGAGCTTCATCTACCCTTTTACCCTCAGTTGCAGAAAGCAGGTTCAGTAAATGGGTGTGTGGCCATACAGTGTATAAATATATGTTGTCACATGTTACTCGACCTCCTCAGACAATGCATGCCAGAAGCACAAGGAAAAACAATTTGAGGGGGAAGGAAAAAAGATGAGATACTACAGAAGTAGTAGAAGTCTCCGGAGATGCTCTCCAAAAGCTTAACATGATACAGTGAAAAACAAGAACAACACACTAGGGTCAAAGAAGAGATAAGGGAATAGCCACATCTGATCACATGACCAACATAAGCATTTATATGGTATGAAAAAAGGGAAATTATGAGGTTCATAGTGGGAAAATTCTGGTGAATTGCCTTCCAGGTGGTAGCTCCAAATGGGACAGTTTTGAGATAGATTTATAGATAGATATTTTGTTAATCCTTTTTTGGATGTGCTACCTACATTTTCAAGCTGTCATGTAACACTGACCTCTAACCCCATATAAAAAAATAGTAAGTATGTCTGTCAGCAACAGCATTTGGCGATTGCACTGTATTTGCACGTATTTGGAGCAATGTGATACACTTTTAATGCATTTAGTGTGTATTTTGTTTTCACAATAAAGTAAAGGTAAATTTTTAACTTCTTTTGTACATACCGTAAGTGACCGCTGTGACCTCACATTTCTCCCACAAATGAGAGGAAATTGAAATGTCACTCCGAAAATTTTCCAGTGGCAGCAAAGGAGATATCAAGATACAAGAAAGGATAATTCATCTAATTGTATTGGCGCAAACAAGCGCTTTGCGTGACAGAGTGTTCCTGGTCGCCATGAAGCAAAAATACAATTGAATACAGAGTACCGAGAAGGACCAAGGACCCAGTTCAAATTAATACAACCCCTGTGCCAGGCTATAAAAAGAACAATTCCCCATTCCTGAGTTGAGGTTCACTGAGCGCACCTTTGCAGTCACAAAATATACATTATACAAAATATACCACCAATTCTATTTTTGTCATTACAAAGTGCAAAATCAATTTACATATAAACCATCCGATGCTTAATTAAATGATCTTACACCTTTATTTAGTTGAGAATTTTGGGAATCTATTTTGATTGCAAAGGGAGCAAGACAAGACCGGCCCCTGCATGTGATGTGACCCCAGTCTAGTACAGGGTGTAGTAAAAACTCACTGAGGAAATCTGGAGGGACCAGCGGGAATATACAAATAATATGAATATAAATGTTTATTAACAAAGAAAAAGTCGGATCAATGCTTGCACAAATTCATTTATTGGTACATATTTTGAATTTGCTTTAACGCAAAGGGAAATCACCCGATAAGATGGTATTGCAGTCATCCACCTAATTTCTGACCCATTTGATCCAGTTTAGCATTGCAGCACCATGATGATGTCCAGCTCTACATTATGGGGTACAAGGCAGCAACCCTCCTCAGTCTGCAGGATATCGGAGAACAACCTCACGCACACCAAACCGGTTCAGATTACCAATCAACCTATCATACACATGTTTGAGATGAGCTGAAGCAATCTCCGTGCAGACATAGGTAAAACTGGAAAAGCCCACACTAGTAAAATGATCAGGCCAGGATTTGTAATCATTTATCACGTGACACACGTGCGCATGGGAGGCAGCTGAAGGGCTCACAAAGGGATAATTTCATGCCAGACCAGGGGGTGTCAGAGTGCACTGATCCTTCCTCTTTTTCATCGGCAGACCAACCACAGAAAATTTCACCTGGACTCCAGGACGCCACTTCTGGTTCCGGGCCTGATGACATCACTTCCCTTGTCCGGCTTTAAAACCGCCATGTTTGCCTGTCATTTTGTTCTATTGTTGGACTGAAGTCGGTTGAGACCTATTGTTCATGGAACCAAACTTTCAGCTTTGGCAGTCTAAGTCACGTATATAGGCGGCTACCCCCAAAACCTCTTCCTGTGTCTGTCAAATCCTTTCACAACCAAAAGTGCCAACCACAGGGTCCCACTGCCTGCACTACATTTAAAATGTTAGACACTTCATTAAAATTGACACCCAGGTGCTGTAGGTCCCACAGTGAGTGAGTCGGGTATTGAGACCAAACCAGCAATGCACAAGGGTAGAGTCCAGTGCCCTAGCCACAGCACCAGAGAGTCTTCCTGCTATATATCAAACATAGCAAATATTATGATTTCCCCTAGAGAATGATAATTATTTATTTTATTTAATACTATATAAAAATTCTGATAACTTTTATACCATTTAAGAAAGTATAAAATGTAGAAGGCATGCTTGTGATTACGTATACCAATGGAAAAATTAATTATTTGTTACATGACTTCATGTCTAGCATTTGTAAAAAGGAATAAATGATATTATGTTCATAAATTAAATCTACATTATTTAATGTATGCTGCTTATGTATGTATTGTACATGTAACTCACACTATACACATAATTTACATTCACTCATATTTTCTTTTTAAACATTTGGCAAATGATATGCATAGTTTTTCATATGAGAGAGATTCTTTTTGATTTCATATTTAATCTGCAGAATGGGAAATTCTCTATATGTGTCATCCTTGTTTGAAGAAAGAATAACTCCAAGTTTAAAGTAATTGCCCCACTGAGAAAATCCCGTTAGACTTGCTTAAAGTTTAAATTACAGTATATCCTACATTCCTTCTAGATGTCCTATAGTTTAATAATATGTTGGATACTTTATGTTGTTAGTGATAAGAAATAAACACCTTGGTACATATTGGAGAGTAATAAATTGTGTTGGAACATTGATAAACTAATGCAATTACCAGCAAGGTCACCGAGTCAGCTAATTTAGAAATATCAGTCCAGGGCTCTTGAGTGGGCCTCAGGAGGACTGCAGTCACTTTATTACAGCAGGAGGGTCAGGAGCAAATGGTACATTAGGATTGATCTTCTGATCTAATTGTGGAGCACTGCCATTCCTTTTTGGGAAAAAGTGCTTAGCAAGCAGGAGTTCAAACCAGTCCAAACTAATTGAGTTGTGCCCCCCTAAACCAGAGGGACCATGGGCATGTAAAGTGTGAAAAATGCAGGTGGTGTGGGCACACTTTAAATATTTGGACTGTTCGCTCAAAACTCGATTTTGTTCTTTTTAAACGTTAAAGCAATTAACAACTGAAATATCCAATTTAAATAAAAGCTTACTTTCCCAGCATTGCGTAGTATTATTCATGAAGAAATGAGGTAGGCAAACAAACTATGCTGAGACTGTATTTGTGACATTATCATTAGAGTATTTTTATTTTATCTAAAGAGCAAACATGTTTTAAAAAAATCCAATCAATAAAATCAAAACAACGATATATTCAGAAGACAGTCCATGAAACTCAACACTCATTCCCCAGTCGACAAATATATTATTATTCCAAATATTTTTCCTGGGATCAGACTGTCTAATGAGTAGACTTGTAACACTGCACAAATATTAAATTGTTTTTTTAATCTATATCTTGACATCATAATCTCTACATTGACAAATTTTACTTAAATGCAATGTGTGTACATAAATTACAAAGCATCGTATTTAACAATGTCCATATGATATTACGTTAGCAGTGTCAAATGATATGCGTATTCAGCATAATAATCTATATTTGGAACTGTATGGATAAACCAAGACAAATGAGAAGAGATTTATTGCAGTAATGGCTGATAAAGATCAGCCTCTTGCAGCATCAGTGCCTTGCATTACCGTCACAGCAAAGCAGTGATGCTGCAAGGGACGCATCCTTAAAAGTTCAAATGCAATGAAAAATAAACTGAAAGAAGATAAATCAGGATAGCTTCTGTTTCCAAAGCCCATCCTGCCACTTGGCTTAAAATGGCACTGGACAGTATAAACAGCAGAATTAGACAATAATTGTAATCAGCAGTAAGTTAGATTGAGGGCATTATGTGAGGTTGGTCTTGACGGGTCCAAAGTCCTCCTTTGACTTTTTACCTGAATAATTATGATGTATGATTTCATCACGTCAGTGAACTTAATTCTCATTTTGGTGAGTGTAAACAACATATAGTGCGGACCCACAGGTAGCAGCGATACATTGAAACACTTAGAAATCCTAATATTTTGGATTGAGATCTTACCTAATGATAATGTCTTTCCTTTGGATGGACTCTGTAGACATTTACTGTTTTCTTTACAAATCTTGACTTGATGGATGATGAACAAGATGGATGAATAACCTCTTCTTTTTTAATCCTCTGGTATTAAGGGAAACACAAACCATAATTATCACAAACTAGTTGCTTTGAAAACTCCACCCAAAATGGATCAGTTCACCCAGACATCTTGCCTTTCATTTTTTCCACATGCCCATCTTTGGAATTTCACTTTGCAATGAAGTAATATAAAACTTTGTTTGGTCTTCCATTCTACTAATGTTATTATATAAAATAAAAGTTAGCTAATTACCTAATTGCATCATAATTTTTTCTGATCAACTTTTTATTAAATAAAGATAAAATGACAGGATATAAACAATAAACAAACATACAATACAAAAGAACCCAAAATATTAACTTGACTGTGACAGTATTGGCTCTCATAATTTACCTGAATAAATAATATTTTCCAAGTCTGAAAAAAATCATATTTCCATTTCAAACTTGTAGTTCTGAAGCACAAGAAGGTTATATGAAATCAAACTGGCTGTCTTGTGCTTTTAAAGTTCAACACGTACCTCGCAGAATGAAAATGGTCTTGGTGACAGAAAGAAAGAAAGAGTTACCAGTTAAACTCATCTTTTTGGTTCAGAAACAGTAAATAAAGTGTTGACATATTGCCAAACTTCTGTTAGCTTGATTTCCAGTTATAATTTACACATTGAAATGAATGACTAATAATATACAGTACATAAATAAAGCTTTGTGATTTGTGTTTCTGTTCTGTTTTGTATTTGTATCTCTGTTGGCACTTTGTGTCTACCTACAGGGAAGAACTCTACGGAAGAAAAGACTGAATTGAACAAAGTGCAGAAACATTATAGTGCCGCTTTGGAGTGAGTGTGTGTAACATCAGCTCATAGCAGCAATGAAAAGAGACTGAAGGAACTAAATTAATACCAATCAAATAAAATATTTTTTTTTCACATCAAATAGAACAAAATGATTTCTACTAGATGAAAAAAAACTTTAAAAGGCTAAAAAGCAAAAAAAAAAAAAAGATTAAAAAAAAATACATAAACTAATGAAAACTGAACCGGATAAGCTATAATAGGCAAAGCCCTCACTCACTCACTCACTCACTCACTCACTCACTGACTCATCACTAATTCTCCAACGTCCCGTGTAGGTAGAAGGCTGAAATTTGGCAGGCTCATTCCTTACAGCTTACTTACAAAAGTTAGGAAGGTTTCATTTCAAAATTCTACGTGTAACGGTCATAACTGGAACCTACTAATGTACATATATATACGGCCATAGCCTGCAGCTCGGTCGCTGTGTGAGGCAGAGTTGCGTCCCTCATCATCACGCCTTTCACGTAACTGAGTGCCTGCCCAAATAAGGCCGTCCATCAGCGGCAATCCAATAGAAACATCTGCCGCTAAATATTCGTGGGTGAAGGACTGTGCTTATGCAAACGAAGATGAGATTGTCAGGATGGTGTTTGGCACAAACTCAGCGAAACTGCAAGAGAAACTTTTAAGTGCCGGGTCTTAGCTAACATTAAATAAAGCCGTGGACATCGCACGAGATAGCACAAGCACAGCTGAGAAACTTCGATGCATGTAGTCCGAGCGGCTCACGTAAACTGACTGTGAACGCAGTACGCAGAGAACAAGCAAGAGCTCCAAAGAGTGCTGAACAAAAAATGCATTACACAATTGAGAAGGCAGCGAAAGAATATGAAGCGAGTGACGCATACAAGCATATTCATAAGTGCAGCAACTGCGGAAACAAAGCACGGTGTAAACTGTAAGTTTAAATTAAGTTTATAGATACGCTGCTGCTGGCGTTTGTCATGCCTACAACAAATACGATATTCGCAAGATACAAGTTTAATGAGAAGACGCAGGGTATAAACGAGACTTTGGATCACTTTGTAACAGAGTTAAAATTGCTGTAACGGAGTTAAACTTGCTGGTGAAGGACTGTGCTTATGGAAACTAATAGGAAAGCAAGGTGTAAAGCTTAACTTTAAATTTAATGAGAAGACGCATTGCCGGGTCTGAGCTGACATTGGAATATAGCACAAGCACAGCTGAGAACCTTCAATGCATGTACTCTGAGCGGCTCACATGAACTGACTGGGAACGCAGTACGCAGACAAAAAGCAACAGCTCCAAAGAGCGCTGAACAAAAAACGCATTACACAATTGAGAATGCAGCAAAAGAATATGAAGCGAGTGATGCATACAAGCATATTCATAAGTGCAGCTACTGCGGAAAAAAAGCACACAGTGGAAAAAGTCAATGTCCAGCTAAAGGAAGACAGTGTAAAAAACAAAAACGTGCATGCAGTGTGTGATGTCTCAGATAAAGAGGAAGACGAGCTGTTTATTGATGCAGTAAGAAAGGAATCGGTGAATGAAACCTGTTATCTTTACAATGGTTGACAAACATGGAATGTAACTTGAACACAACACATCATCCAAATACGAACCTGATTGAAAGAAATAATGATAATCAAATCCTTGATGACAGCAACACTCATAACAGTCACAAAACAATTACATTGTCAATCATGTTAGGTTATTTTCAAAATGTTTCCTTTTCTTTTTCATAACTTCTTTAACGCACTACTTCTCGCTCTTGAAGCAGGGTATATATATATATATATATATATATATATATATATATATGTATATATATACCCCGATCTACATACTCTCAAATAGAGAAACCACATGCCGTGGTGCAATGGTAGAGGCTTCGCCTCTAGTGCTGATGTCTGAGGTTTGATTCCCGAGAGGTGGGGAAATGAGTATGTATGTGTGCTTCCTGATTCATTTTACCCTCGCATCCCCTTGGTTTGAGACATATGAAAAAATATGCGGTTAACGCAGAAAGACAGATCACCAATTTAAGCTTTATGAATAATGGATACTTTATTCGCCATCAATGATTGTTTTGGTAAAGCCATACTCAGTGTATTCATTAGATAAACAGTAAAACAGTAAGAGCGAGGGGAGGATGACTTATTGAGGTACGCAATAATAGCACGCGGGCTCGATGCGTCGGTGCGCATCAACTCGATCTGAATTGTGCAATCACATTCGAAAAAAATATATATTTTCAAGTTCTATTTAGTCGACACAAATATCATTGGTTGAATTATAAGCCGAATGTACTCTTTACATTTGTATGGTGAAGAAAAATGTATGCAATGATGCCTACATTTAACTTACATTCCTACCAAAGATATTTCTGTCGACTAAATAAAAATTCCTTCTATTTCAAATTTAAATAGAACTTGAACAGATACGATAGTTCATAATATCCACGCAGACTTGCATGTAAGAGCGGGAGTCATCCGTTTTAACAAGCAGCGTATTGCACTGATACGAAATAGCCTGCCCATTTAATTATTTAGGAATGGATAAATAAATTAAGATTTTGTACAAATAATGTTTTTCATTTTCTTCCTTGATGGATTCTGGCACCCCCAGCAACAGTTGCTCGCACCCCAAAGAGTGTATGTATATATATACAGGTATATATATATATATATATATGTGTGTGTGTGTATATGTATATATGTAGATATGTATGTATATGTATATATATGTTTATATATGTGTGTGTATGTATATATATATATATATGTATTTGTGTGTATATCTGTGTGTGTATGTATGTATGTGTGTATATGTAGATATGTATATATATATATATATATATATATGTATATATATATGTGGATGTATGTGTATATATATATATATATTGTGGTAGATAGGGGGCGCTCTCGCTCCCTTGAACCCCTGTCCACGACTCCAGACACCAGCTGAAAGTCCTCAAGTTGACTTTATTTTTATGCCACAGTGCACAAAGCAAACTCTCCACCACAATACTCATACAATAATAATCACTAATCACAAATACACAATAATCCAATCCTCCAGCTCCCAGACGCATTGCCACCCTTCCACCCAGCTCAGCTCGCCGTCTGGGAGCTCCCACAGTCCTTTTATAATTCCTGACCCGGAAGTGTTCTCAATCCCCAGTCCATGTGATCCTCAATCACTTCCGGGTCAGGTAAAAGCTCTTCTCTTCAACCCGGAAGCCCGTCGCTCTTCCTATGACGAACTTCCGGGTCAAAGGGCACAAAGAAGTCCTCGGTCCTCCCTGCAGCTCCCTCTTGTAGCCCCCATGGCATCCAGCAGGGCTGTGCATAAAAACCACATTGTCCATAATGCCCTGCTGGTCTTCTGGGGACCTCCATGCTGCAAGGAGGGCTCCACCTGGCGGCTTGGGGGTATTGGTATATATGTGTATATGTGTATATGTATATATGTATGGATATGTGTATATATATATATATTTATATGTGTGTGTGTCTATATATATATATATATATATATATATATATATATATATATATATATATATATATATATATATATATATGACAGCAACACTCATCACTCACAACAGTGACAAAACAATTACACTGACAATCATGTTACGCTATTTTCAAAATGTTTCCTTTTCTTTTCATTACTTCTTTAACACACTACTTTTCGCTGTGAAGCTGGTATTTTGCTAGTATATATATATATATATATATATATATATATACACACTGTGAACGGTACCCGGGCACAGACAGGCGGACATGTTGTTTTGACACCACCACACGTTTATTTACAAATTATTTACAATTATATTTGGTCACCAAGACCCCAGTCCATTGGTCACAAAGACCTAGTCACGTGCACAAAACCCCAAACACCCAATGTCCTGGCCACAATGCCTTTCTTGGGCGCCTCCACTCTCCACAGCTTAGTCCTACCTCCACCCGACTCCAGCCCTGAATGATGGGAGGCGGCCCCCTTTTATGGAGGACCCGGATGAGCCCCAGGTGTTCCCGGCAATCTTCTGGCCACGCCCCAGCGTGGCGGAAGTGTCGACTGTCCTCCCGGCTGCTCCCCGGGCACCGTCCAAAGTCTTCCCCCCAGCACTTCCTGGTGTGGCAGGAGTGCTGGGGAAACAATCCCAAGGCATTGGGGCGCCTCCTGGCGGTGGCCACGGGCCCCTACAGGGAAGAGCTTCCAAGCCCTTGACCCGTGGCTCCCAAAGCAACCGGGGCGAACCCCGTGGTCCAGGCGGGCTCTGACCCTCTTCCGGTCCCTCCTGGCGTCCCGGCGGGTCATAGCCCCTGGCATCCCTGACAGTGCCCCACAGCCAGCGAAGACCACTCGTGGGTAAGGCGACCCGTCCCGAGGGCAGCAGAGCCGAAGCGGGTCCCACTCGAGGATAGCCGGGGTCCGGCCCCGCACTCCTAGCAGGGACAGGGGCGGAGACACAATCTGCGCACCAACCCATGGTGCATCCCTGTGCCTCGCACAGGTTGTGCTCCCCCCTTTTACCGGCACCCCGGGGCCTCCTCGGTAGGCACCCCCTCCGGGACCTCCGCCCCTTTGTTCTGAGCCACTCGTTCCCCGTTGGCTCCTCCAGCTGTGGCACCTGCGCACCGACAGAAAGATCATTCTGCAGGCGGCCCGACATCAGAGGGCTGTTCCGCCTGAAGGGCTCCTTCAACTTCGCCGGGGTCCGTCCCTACAAAGAGAACACAGGGGCAGAACGCTGCCAAAGCACCCAGCTCGTGCCACGCGGGGCAGCGTTCCCCTCAACGGCACCCGGCACTTGCCTGATCGGCACCCTCTCCGCGGCTTCCGTGTCCCTCTCGATGATGGAATCGTCGGCACCGCCCGCTCTCTCTCCGCCCGGCCTCAGGGATTCCCTCTGCTCTCCCAGAGGGCAGCCAGCCGCACGCGTGCACCCAGCAACGCGTCTCACCTTATTGGAGGAATCGGCACCCAGCCTCTTAATCCTCCCTTTACTTTCGGACGCCTTGACGATATGCGGCTCCGTATTAATCAACACGAGCCCCTTTCCGTCTGCGTCCGTAACATATCGGAGGAATCGGCACCCAGCCTCTTATTCCTCCCTTCACTCTGGGGCGCCATGGCGGTTTGAGACTCCTTATGGAATAAAAGGCGCCTCTGTCCCGTCTGCGTCCCTATAGTCGGCGCAAGACCGCAGCCGACTTCGAGCGGGCGCTAGGACCCGGGCACTTAGCAGCCCGTGTCCATTCCGCGTCCTCTCGGACTCCCCTCGCCCGCGCATACAGTCCAGGGCGCCGCACCTCCTGTCGGAGGGCTGCTTACTCGGAACTGATCATTGTCATCACAGCCTTTTTCAGCAGCCCCTCCCATATGCTTTACGGAGTCGGCTGTACTCACCGTCTCCGCCGTACCTCTCCGGCTGGAGATTCCAGCGTCGCGCCGTCCCGTTGTCGATTGAAACGTTCTCAGCGCCGCGAGCGCCTTCCTCTCCAGTACCAGCACCTCAGCCGGAGGGCACATAGCACCTGCAACACCGCTGCCCGGCGGGCTGAAGGGCGCCTCCAGCTCCGCCAAAGCAGCCGGCAAAGACAGGAAGTTAACCGGCGCGGAGCCTACCTGACTGTCGGCCTCCGGCGCCGCCACTTCCTGTGGGCCTTCTCCTCCGGCCCAATCGGGTCCCCCCCCTGCCCGTGATGGACATTCCTTGGTCCCGCCTCTCTGCAGTCATCGGCGGGCACACAAGACACACCGTCCAATCGCGTGCCTGTCAGGGGGAGGGACTTCTGGTCCGCGGCCATCTTGGCTCTCCTTCTGCGGCGGCGTGCTTGCCGGCAGCCTTGCTGTTGCCAGCACCTTTCGAGCTGCAGCGTCTCTTCCTTCGCAGCCCCGCGGCTGCCGCCACGCTCCCGGAGCCCCGCAAACCAGCATGCGCCCGCCCCTGGCGCGGATCCGGGAGGTCCCTGCCTGGAAAACAAAACACGCCCGGCCCCAAGGGCCGCTGCCGATAGGCAGGGAACTCACCTCCCAGGTCCCGTCAAACCGAGGAAACGTCCTCGGCGTGGCCTCTCTGGACGCCATGCCGTCCCGGGCGCCTCCAGCAATGGCGCGTCGTGAAGCCCGCTGCACCCCTCCAATGCCGCGCCGCCCGCCCGCTTCAGGGAATAACGGCCCTCCTGCGGACCCCTGGCGGTCCGTGGGGTTCCTTTACCCCGCGGGGCTGTGTGCACGCAGCACCCGCGGTACGTGGGTGGGGTCCCCTGCTGCACCGGGCCGTCCACAACAATATTTTGTTGACCAGGTCTCCGCCTTGAAACAGGCGGAGCATCCTGCCGACTACGCCAGATGTGAACGGTACCCGGGCACAGACAGGCGGACATGTTGTTTGACACCACCACACGTTTATTTACAAATTATTTACAATTATGTTGGTCACCAAGACCCCAGTCCATTGGTCACAAAGACCTAGTCACGTGCACAAAAACCCCAAACACCCAATGTCCTGGCCACAATGCCTTTCTTGGGCGCCTCCACTCTCCACAGCCGTCCTACCTCCACCCGACTCCAGCCCTGAATGGCGGAGGCGGCCCCTTTATGGAGGACCGGATGAGCCCCAGGTGTTCCCGGCAATCTTCTGGCCCGCCCAGCGTGGCGGAAGTGTCGACTGTCCTCCCGGCTGCTCCCCGGGCACCGTCCAAAGTCTTCCCCCCAGCACTTCCTGGTGTGGCAGGGGTGCTGGGGAAACAAATCCCCAAGGCATTGGGGCGCCTCCTGGCGGTGGCCACGGGCCCCTACAGGGAAGAGCTTCCAAGCCCTTGACCCGTGGCTCCCAAAGCAACCCGGAAGGCGAACCCCACGTGGTCCAGGCCGGGCTCTGACCCTCTTCCGGTCCCTCCTGGCGTCCCGGCCGGGTCATAGCCCCTGGCATCCCTGACAACACACACATACACATACATATACAGTATATATACACACACACATACATATGTGTGTATATGTATGTGTGTATATATGTAGACATGTATATATATGTGGATGTATGTGTATATATTCAACACAACATGCACTTCAGAACATGTTTGGACCCGGACTGTACTTGGAGACCAACTAGGAAAGAAAGTGAGTTGCTGTTGGAGGAGGTGGTCTGAATGTGGATCCCAATGCCCCAGTGCAGTGATGGGGACACTTTGCTGCAAAAACATGGTGCCATCCTTTGGATGAGACAAAAAATTGAGGTCCTGATTCTCTGTGGTCATTTAAGATCCCTGGGCATCCCTTGTAAAGAGTAGTGTGTATCCCAATGTCCTGGCTAAATTGTTAAACACGGCCTTGTCATTCAAGCCCTCTAACTATCCCTGACCACTTCACAACCTAACAGCTAATGTGTAGTGAGCACACTGGTGCAAAATCCAGATGAATACTGCACATTAGTGGTGGCAGAAGTGGCTCCCCACTCACTATGTAAAGTGCTCAGAGTACCTTGAAAAGCACTATATATATATGTAATTAATTAATATTATTATTACATCAAGAACAAATAAATACAAAACTAAAATGCAATGACAAAGAATAACATTTTATTTATTAATCTGTTAACTTTTTTCCTTTTTTTTTACTCTTTTAACAGAACATTCTCATACCTGCTTAATCCAAATCCACTGGCAGCAAGAAAAGAAACAGCCCTGGACATGGTGCCATTGCAAGGTCTACTAATGCACACATCCACACTCATTGCCAGTTAACCTAACATGCATATTTTTGGAGATGTGGAGGAAGAACAGAATCCCCTAGGAAGAAAAACCCACACAGTAATGGGGAGGTTGTGCAGACTCTAGGGGGGTGGAGACTCGCCATGTGATTTACGCCCAGCATGTTAAATAAGCAACATGGCTGTGCTAATAATGACTGTGGCAACGTGCCACCCTTTTGTAATGCTTATTTATTTACATGCTTTTATTTAATACCTTGTCTATGAAAAATGATATTATTATTCACATTAATAAATTGCTACATTTAACTTGCATGATGGAATTGTTTGCTTACTTGGGCATTTTCATTAACATCCATTCATTAAATGCTGAATTTACACAAGCAGGTTTTTAAATGGTGTCAGAAGCACCATTTTACAGAAGCCTGGAATGAAGCTCAGTAGAAGATTGTGTACTGAACATATTGTACAAAACAAGTGCAAAACAAAGAAATATAATACTTGGCTGTACACAAATTTCTATTTCAAGTGTTATACTGAATCATGAAGCTTTGGAAGCTGCCATTTTACCAGTGCTGCAGTATCTATTCAGCAAGTTAAGTTCCAAGTTTAAATGATCTTATGCAGGACACTGTGAAAGGATGTGCTGCCCTTGCTGACTTCTTCAGCCGAGATCTGATCAATGGTATGGAACTTATCATTGAGAAAATTGACAGCAGCATTTTGAACAGCTCGTTTAGGAAACAGAAATGCACAGTGTTAGGAAGCAGAAAATGACTTGGGTCTTTCTTATTGATTTGTAATTAAACGGAAAACCTCCAGACTTAGTTTTATTGGTGTCTTAATATTCGTGAAACGGAAAAAGAAAACAATGAATTTTCTATAACGTGATTTGAATGTTCTTGCATTTTAGTGTATACTGCTGCTGAACAGCTAACTAGCATCTGCTTTTTCATTTAAGCATTCACTTTTTGGCTGCTCTATGTATCTTTAAATTGATCATCACTTTAGGAAGGAAGTTTACTATAACTAAGTATACAGTATGTTAGTATAATGAGCAAACCATTGAAGCATTGTCACAACGTAAAGTACTGTACAAATTAAACGTCATTTGGTTGGGAGAGGTGTGCCTTTGCCTTATATGCTGTTTTGTGATTGTGAGAATAGGCAATCGTAGCATTTCAAAGCCTTTTGTAAGACCTTTTTGAATAGCAAAGAAAAAACAGAAACATTTGTATTTTTTCCAAAATATTGCGGTTCTTGCACCTGAAGCAGCATTCTTAGTGTTTCCAAATGAAATGTGTTTGATAACCTTTTTTCTTTACTGTTCACTAATTTTTTTATAACCATATTAAGTAGATTTTTATGTTATTCACACAGAACTGTACATATCCATCATATCCTAATACAATCAAATGTGATTGCATCTGAATTTCCTCATGGGATTAATAAAGTTTTACCTAATCTAATCTAATCCTCAATGGCATACACTTGTTCCATGAATGTGTCTACAAAATAATCCTTCACCTTTGCAATTTTACACTCACATCCACAGTGTGTGTAAATGTTAGCAAGTCAAACTCAATCAGTATCAGACCATCTTGTTTGACTTGTTCCTTAATAAAACAAAAATCTCACTGGTTCATTCATGGATACACAACCTGCAAAAAGTTCTCTTAGTTTAACTAGCTTCTTTTCTAAGTAGGTCCTTGTGCTACATCCCTGTTTCTGTATTGATTTCGTTTTTTTGATTACTGATTAAGGTCTTGTCCTTTACTCCAAGCCTCTTGATGCTATTTTTGATTTCTGGGTTTTAACTTTTTACTTTAACTGACTGTATCTGTCTTTGTTAACCATCTTCTGATTAACCTTTAATTCTCATAAAAATCATCAGACACATACTGTACCGTGTCTCTGTATAGATAGCAGTAAATTTTAATTGAATGGCGTTCCTGTAATATTTCAACATCTGTTGGCCCCATAATTAGTAAAGTGTGTCCTACTTACATACTGTAGCTCAGATTTATGCTTGTGTACTCATTTGGAAGACATACAGAACTTGAGGACTTTATAGGCTAATCTTACACTTTAACAACCTTGGCTTCACATCAAGTCTTCTGGACTGCTCTACATAGACCTTTGGGTAAGTCAAAAATATCAAACGTCTATGCTGCTTTAGAGGTGCCTTTTTTCATTGTACTTCTCATTGGTTGCTTGTTCCAATACAGACTTTGTACCATAGAAAATTCAGATTTTCACCTGTTTTGTACTTATTGTTCATTTTAAACTTGTTATTTTTTAGTTGTATTTTAATGTTTGTACATGTCAATGTTGTTGTTATTGTTTTTCTTTCACACATGCCACCATTTTGTGTTTACTTTTCAATGACTGCAGCCATATTGTTGTTGGTAATGGTGTCCCATTGCCACCTCATCAAGACCAGAAGTGATATATTATATTATCATACCTGTTTAAATACGATTGTCATCATTCTGTCATCCAAGATTTTGGATTGTTTCTCGCAGGGCTTTACTATCCTCAGGATTCTGGGTGTTTTTTTTTTGACAATTTGGTTTTCATATTTGAGTTTGAGATTTTTTTCCTTTTCATCTCCAATTACTTTAATACTTTTCTGTCATATTTCATCATTCAGACAAGATCAGATTTGTTGGGACATTTTTTATCGAGCATATCTGTCTCGTTTAAAATTTTCCAAAATGTTTCCAGGGCAAGATCCAACCTGCGAACGTTGCAATCGAGCTCCAGCCTCATTGGTCCACTTTTTGGCGTTCACCAAATTAACATCATTGTGGACCAAAATCTTTAAATACATTTCAGACAGCCTTGGTGTCACAATTCCTCCTAATCCACTGACAACTGTGTGGTGTACTTCCAGATGGGCTTAAAGTGGAGAAGGACAAACACACTATGATTGCTTTTATCTCACTATTAGCATGTAGACTTATCTTGCTTAAAGTTTTACTCTGGCTGTTGGCCTTGCTCTCTTTTCTCAAGGGTGGGGGTTGATTGGTATTTAGTTTTGTCAGGTTTGACTTGCTTGTACAGAATGGTACTTGCTTTCAATAAATTCAATAAAATGTAAAAAAAAGACTTCACCATTCAGGAAACTACTGTATGGTGAATTACATTAAGGTGACAGAACCTAAATAAGCCAAGAGAGTGCTTTGCAGACTGAATTAACTCTAGGATGAGTTCCCAATATCTTAAGTTCTTGTAAGTCCAAAGGTGGGTTGGGGTAAAGGATCAAGTGCCAGTGAGACAAAAAATCGAAACACAATTTTTAGGATGTGAGCTTAAGAGTTTATGGTTGTGATTGCCATCTTATTTGTTAAACAGCACCACTAGTGCCCCTTGTTCTTCCTGCAGTCATTATGTCAACTTGAATCACGCATACAGTCTGTAAAATTTAACAAGTACCTGTATATGAAATAGCTGAGGTACCTCAAGGAGAGGTTTGGGAGACACAACATTATTGTTCTACCCAGCCCACATGCTATCAATACATTTTTGGAATACATTAGAAACTAAGGTTAATTTTTATTGTGTCAATTTACACTTATATATTTTATAATGTATATACGAGGTGTGTGTTAGATAGATAGATAGATAGATAGATAGATAGATAGATAGATAGATAGATAGAGCACCATCCAAGAACAACGCAAAACAATTCAAAGCAGGTTCTGACATGTCCATACTAGAGCCTAGTTTGTGACAAGTTTCAACTTATTTGATACTGTCAGTCGTTTGTGAGCCACTGTTGAGTTCAAGTGTGTTTTTAATAATGGATATCGAGCAACGCATTAACATGACATTTTGTTTCAAATTGCAAAAAGCTCAGGAAACCCATCAGATGTTAAAATTAGTTTATGGTGACACTGCACCAACAATTAAAACTGTTTACAAGTGGTTTGATCAATTTCGTAATGGATCTGACTCGGTTGAAGACGAGAAAAGATCAGGACATCCTTCAACATCAATAACCAAGGAAAATGTTGAAACGTTTTCATTCTTCATCATGACAACGCTCCTTGTCACACAACCCTTCTACTATGACAATTTCTGTTGAATAAAAACATTACGCTGTGTCCGTATCCACCTTATTCGCCGGAACTGGCACTGTGCGACTTCTAGCTGTTCCTTAAATTGAAAATGACCATGAAAGGCAAACGATTTCAATCCATTGAGGACATCCAGGCAGCCACAACAGCCCTTAATAAAGGTACTCTCGAAAGAAACTTCCAGAACTGCTTCGCAAAGTGGCAGGAGCGTCGAGATAAGTGCATTCGAAGTGGAGGAGAGTATTTTGAGGGTGACTAGTAGTAAATCTATTACAGAAATAAACGTTTCTTTTTTAAAACATTCACCATATTTTTTGATCACATCTCGTATATAGTGCTTTTGTAAGCAAAAAAACATTTTTTGACCAGGCTGTTAGATTTAAGTATACTGTTCATGTGTAGCCTATAACTTTGATACAGTAGTACTGTATGTATAAACTAGTCAGGCCCCTGGCATGCATTAAACATGCTGATTTTAAACTCATATATTGCAGAGATGGTGGCTAATTCCAAAGAATTACGCAGTCAGGGCATGTGGGCCCGAAGTAGTGGAAGTTTTAGTTATATAAAAAAAATCCTGACTTCTAAAATGTGTTCTTGTTGTGTGATTACTCCTGACTACTGACTGACTGTTGTGAACTGTACTCAATACTGACAGCAGACAAATATATTTAGCACTGACTTTCCAGCACTGACATTTAGTTCTGTGCATGGACATGTATAATGCATTTCTTCATACAGAACTCCCACATAAATGAATAGTATTTTTGCTTCACAGGCAACATTGGTTTATTAATACCCCTGTGGAGAAAATAACTGATGTATGTAGTGTGTGACTTGATAAGGAGATGCTGGACATACTTACTTACCACATAAAAGTGTTGCACAAAGGAAGAGATGTAAACATACAGTATGTGTGTGACTGTGTGTGCATTTCTCAGAAATGTTGTTTTTTCTTTACTGTGCCTCATAGAACGGTGGAGTCATCTTGAGTTAAGCTGAGCCACTGAACTAAATAAAATCAACTCCATTCAGTTTTATATGTAATACACGTCAGACAATCAATCTCCAAAATACTATATTTATTGTTTTCAAATGTCTGTTCACTTTATTCTGCATTTTTCCATGTTCAGAATCAATGTTAGCCTTTTTATTGTTATTCAAGGCAATGAATTTGACCTTCTGATTTTCATTTTCATTCCTGTGGAATCTTGAATATCAAATCTACATTTATATTCTGTCCCATTTCAGTTACAGGGATTCAACTTAATGATTAGCAAATGTATTGACAATCTGATAATATTACTGATGCATTGCCAGTTTAATATTTAAAGCATATAGGCTTCTTATGTGTTTCTGAGAATGGCTTACAATATAAATAATATGAGAAAGACAGTGTTTTGACAGACATCAAGTTTTAATGTGCCCCTTGTCACATAATTAAATAGCAGTCATTAACCTTTCTTACGACAAGTCTCACCTTTTCCAGTGTACTTCTTGAAACAGCATCAAATCCATTCATTTAACAATAATGCATAAAATATGCAAGTAGACTAAATGTCTTTTCCAATTAAGAATATCAGCAGAAAGAGGCTGACTACAGAATAGTAATTATGTCGATGGCATGACTGCACAATAAAACATTTTCTAAAACATAATTAAAGTATGTCTGAAGTACAAACCTATTCAGAATTTAGAATATAATAATTGATAAAATAGAGAATGATAGTAAAAATACTTGCAAAATAATGTGGTTTATAAAATTAGAGGTTGGTGAAAAATTTACTTTAGCTGAAAGTTAATTATTAGTTGTTCACTAAAGAAAACTACTCTGACATGTAACTTGATAATAAAATGTATACGTCTATAAAAAGTATTCACACTCTTGAAAGTTTCCACATGTTATTATTAAATAACATTGAATCAGAGTGGATTTAATCTGGCTCTTCTGACACTAATCAACAGAAAATCAAAGTGAGAAGTGTTCTAAATTAGTTCTAAAATGTAAAACACGAAATAAAAGGTTATGTGAAATTCAAAACAAAGCATTGCTCCAGCACTGGATATGAGCAATCAAATCCACACCTCATACCAGGCCTCTTTAGGAACACCAAATAAGAACATAAGAAATTTAACAAAGAAGAGGAGGAATTTGTCCTTCAAGCTAATAGCTAAGCTGTCCCAACATCTCATCCAGATACCCCTTAAAGGTTGTCAGGATTTCTGCTTTAACTATGTGGCCCAGAAGTTTCTGTCAGATTCCCATAACTATTTTCATAATGAAATGCCTCCAGGGTTCAAGCTAAAATGCACTTCCTCTTAATTTCCACTGGTCTGCATGTGAGTTGCCATTTAGTTACCTGATCTGCATTACTGAGGCCGTTGAGAATTCTGAAATCCTGGACGATCCTCATGCATCCTCCTCTATTCAAGACTAAACAGGTTTAATTCTCAAAGGGTATTTTTGAGGAGCTCAACACGTCCTTAAGTCCTGGGATGCACCTGGTTGTTTTTCCTCTGAACAGCTTCAAGTGCTGCTATGTCTTTTTTCTTTAGCATGGTGACCAGAACTGCACACAGTACTGCAGATGATAGTCTAAGCATACCATCCTCGATTGTATTCAAGAGTTTTTATTATTGTATAGCCTAACATTTTATTTGCCTCTTTAATCACTTTTGCACATTGCATAATCAATGATAATGTCGTGTCAACATTAACCCCTAAATCCATTTCAGAGGTTGCTTCACGTAGGACAGTGTCTCCATTCTTGTATTTATAATTGAAACACATTTTGCCCTTGAGTGGCACTTTTGCACTTTTATACACTGCACTGCTTTTTCCAAGTGTTTTGCCATTTCTGATGTTTTCCCAAGTCTTTTTTAATTAGTTCTGTTACTTCCTCAGTATCTACTATCACTTCAATTTTAGCATCATCTGCAAATTTTGCAAGTTTCCTAACTATACCAACATCAATGTCATTAATATGAATCAGAAAAGGACAGACCCTTGATGGACTCCAATGATGACCTTACACCATGAGGAACATTCTCCTCGTATCTGTTCTCTTTGATACTCTTTGTCTCCTGCTGGTTAACCAACGTGAGATCTAGTTTTGTAGGTTACATCTGATGCCAACAGCTTCTAGCTCCAAAATTAATCCTTGGTATAGGACTGCATCAAAGGTTTTTTGAAATTCTAATTATGTAAGTAAATTATGGTCTATGCTTTGCATTTGTCAACTACTGTAGTAGCCTGCTCAAAAAAATACAAAAAAAAAAAAAAACTAATAGAACATACTGTAGAATCTATTGGAACAAAATGTGCTTCATGTGGTTATTGCTCCTGCCCAGGGGCAATGGCACCAACACGGGTGTTAACCTCCATGTAGAAAGTGAAAAGTATCTGTCCTACGAAATCAAGCCAGCACAAAAGACCTTTCACTTTAGCAAGAGTTTTTATTATTAATGCTCATCCTGTAATTGACTCACTTCACTTGAACATGGCTTCCATTTTGTTTTGAATGGTATGGTAGTTGGTGAAACGTAAAGAAAAATCTTGAAGATCATTGTTATTATTGAAAAAAATATTTATTTTTTTAAAACCTTCACAAAGTTAAAAAATGTACAGATTAAAACATACCTTAGATAAAAGATGTGACAAAAAAGGAACGCTGATCACTTGCAGAAAGGAGAATGTAGTCCAAATGTGAGATGCTTCACTGCCGTAATACATAATAATTAGCTTCGACTCTGGCATCCACACAACTTATGCATCACCACTGAATAAACTGTGATTAAGCTCAAATTTGAAAAAGAGAACCATGACAGGTATAATTAAATTAAATTAAAAACAATTCTTTTAAAATTTCTTCCTTTTTTTGTCATTCCAAAGTATGTTCAGACCATAATGTATATATATATGTGTGTGTGTGTTGTGTGTGTGTGTGTATATATATACTGTATATATTTATTTATTTTTTAACGACTTTCTATAAAAAGACATATTTCTCCCTGGAGACATATAAAGTTCTCTCTTTCTCTCTCTCTCTCTCTCTCTCTTATATATATATATATATATATATATATATATATATATATATATATATATACAGTGGAACCTCGGTTTATATATATATATATATATATATATATATATGTATATACAGTGGAACCTCGGTTTACGAGTGTTTAGCAAAAATTTGTAATAAATTTTGACTTGATAAACGAGCGATGTCTTGCAATACGAGTAGTATGGATACACTTTGTCTGCTGAACGTCATGTGATCACAACTGAGCTGAAGGTTCTTCTGCATTTCAACTCCCATTGACCAATCAGCAAGGGACACTCTGGTAATACTTTTTCAAGCATGGATGTGAAACATTTATGGATGCATGAGAAGGAGAACAAAGTGGTCATTTTTTTTTCTGGAGAAATACCCAATACATGAAATCTTATGATTGAGTCTTCAAATAAAAAAATACCATGAACATTTCTCAATAGCTATAAATTCCTGTTATTATTGCATGTTTGTACTTTTAACAGATTGCAATAAGCAACATAGTCCTCTAGTCAGGAGATACAGGCTAATCAACCAAATACCAATAACGACCTAAGCTACAGCACACTTCGTCTACAATACAAACAGACATACTGCAAAAAATCATGTCATTCTTCACAGCATCAAATTGCGAGGGACCATGAGTTTCACCCAGTCGTCCCACCAAATGGTCAGTATAATGAGTTATTAAGGGTGACAGGACACCAAAACTATCAATGTTGTAAGATGTGAAAAAGCCAAATACACTTAATCTGTGTGGGTTTATCATGTTCAATATAATATGTTACTTGCTTATGAAAAAAGACTGTCGCTGTGACTTTACTAAAGGCTACCAATCCCTTGTTCAAAAACACAGAACTAGATGTGTTTAGACATTCTGAGTGTTCTGACTTTCAGAACTGTAAAAACAAACATAATATAATGATAGATTATTAATAATATTTACAATGTATGCTGTAAACATTAATTTTGCATTCTGAGAATAGTGTCATTTTTTTAAAACAGTATGTTGGTTTTGGGCTTGATTCAAATGTCCAATATTTTAATTACCTAATAATATTAAGTATTTTTGTGTGTTTCATTTCCCTACCTCGTATCATTTTCACACCAGGAGTTGGGGTAAAGCAATTATTACTGGAACCACCACTCTCGCCACCTGAGAAACCAGAAAGAGGAGGAATCGTTTTGTTAGTTTTGTAATGGATAGGTGCGTTTGGGGCTCTCTGGCACCCCCTTGCGGGCACAATATATAATTGCACTCTGCACATAACAGGTCTGCGATAAAGCAGCGACACGGAACTAAGCTCTTTCCATTGTTTTAAGCGGCAACTCCAAATGCAGATGCAATGAATATCTTTTTTCTTTCTGATGTACAGTATGTGATCTATCAGTGCAGATGCTTTGACCTTTTTGCTCTTCCATGAAGAAGATAGAAAGCGTTGTGAAAAGAAATAAATCTTTCATTACTATTATTATTTCATAGAGACTCTTGTGTTTCATGATGAGGGGAGGGGGGAGGGCTTTTTTAAGGCTTGATTTGACTGGTAGCTGTAGCACATGGCTAATTATGCATGCTAATTAGCCATGCAGCGTTTCTGCCAGCTCATAAGGATCAGGGAATATGCAATACTTATAATATTCACATGATTGTCAGCTAATGTACACCTCAAATCAAAACACTGCAAGTAGTTTGCTGATTTTTTAAACGAATTGGGGATGAAAGGCTGGAGTACTGATCAGATCGTGACATCACCCATAAGAGAAGCAGATCTTAAGTACACATGCGCAAAAGTTCAGTGCATAGCTGCTACAGTTCAGTAATGTAACACTGGCTTTGCAAAGTATCATGGGGTGCTGGGAAAAAAAAAGTTTCGCTAAGGCACAGCATAGTGAATTTACATGAAAATATTCAGTAAACAATGTCACTGGTGAATACGGCATATTCAGTGTGAAAAATGCTTTCAACAACCAACATTATTAATAAGAAGGCAAACTTTCAGAGAGTGGCCATCTGCTTATAATTGCAGATGTTTTCATCAGGTTCAAAATTTGGATTGCTAATATTTAAGAGGACAGTGCTGAAATGCTACTGGCATTTTAAACTCTAAATGACAAAGTGTTCAGATTATAATAATTGATATGATTAGCTTTTTTCTTACCATACCTGTGAAATGATGAAGAATGTTCTAATGTGAACAAATTCCCCATTATGTATGATAAGGTATACTTACAGCTATGTCTAAAGCAGATTTTCTTTCATATTTCTGACATTTTAAAACTATAAAAATCATAAAGCAAAATACTTTGAAGTATCTATTGATATCATCATGTAAAGATGTTTGGGCTCAAAAACCTATCCTTGAATCCTGCAAACTGTACAAGTCAATCATACACTGTGATTAAAAATGATTTCTAATATGTAAGTGATATATTTGAGACAAGGACAGGAAAGAAGTGAACACCACACTGCAATGGAGCTCATAACATTTGTGGGCAACCAATACTGATGAGCGACGATGAAAAGTACAAATAAGCCAATCACATGCTGTCTGTGAAAAAATGAATATTTTAAGTTTAAATACTATTATAAATACTGTATGTGTATAATCATTTTTAAAACTCTTCTTTGAACTGAGACCTACAAAAGGAAGTGCTTTTTGCTACACATTTTTATCCACAGTGAAAAAATATTTTTTCTTCCTTCTTCTATGCAGATTATTGAAAATCCTGCTGCAATCTTTATATGCAACTTAAGGTTTTGCAGGACTTAATATAACAAATGATATTACTGACATTAGTTCAAGACTAATATTAAAAGACAGTTCCCCAGAGAGTCTTAAAAACATTTCCTGTAAAGATTCAGGGGAAATCAATGTAAAAATATTTAGCAAATATCGCAGCTGCACTCTGTGAAACTATATTAACTTGAACAAATACTGATTAAAGGATTATTAGCGTGGTTAGAGTCTGCTATTAATATATGCATTTTCACTTTCTCTCCTTGTGCTCCAGGTCAATAATCTTTAAGTAGCATTATGAGCGAAACATTTAAAGATGCAAGTAGTGTCATTTGCCCCATAAATATGGAAGTGGAAGGCAAGTTGTTGCTGAATGGCTGCATTGAATGTATTATTGGCTAAAGTGTTACCTGTATTATCATTTCAGTTTTGATTGTATGATAAGCTCATATCATTTTTCAACATTTTACAATGATTTCAAAAGAAGTGAAGAACGTATCAGTTAGATAATAGCCTAACCGGTAGACAGAAATGCCATTAATGATACCCACTTACTGTACATACTGAAAAAATAGACAAAATGTTTAAAAATGTATGCAGTTTACTCAATGTTACTGGAACTGCAATGATCAGACTGACAGATTCCATGCTAAAAAGTATGTAAGAATCAACTGAAAATCAATGTTAGTTGGCTATCTTTACAATCTTTTGGTTATTGTTGTTAAGGTTTTCGAGAATTTGAAAGGCGCTTTGCAAACTAAATACATCACTATTACTTTTTCAAAGACATAAAATAACTTACAGAATTTATTCTAAGAATACTCTTTCCTTTTCTGAATTCACCTATTTTAAGTGCATCATAGGTGCATGGGCCTGGACAAGGTGTCATGCCGTCTGGGGGCACAGTCACGGAGACAAAAATGAAGCGCCTTTCAAGTTTAAAAATAGATAGACTGATAACCTAACCTTCAGATCTGTGAAACGTGGAAAAAAAAACAAGTGGAGTACCCACAGAAAACCTAAGCAGACTATGTGCAAATCCTCCATTGATCATATCTAGGCTGGAAATTGAAGCTAGGGCTTAGAAGCAGTGTGTCATCATGCTGTGCCATAAAGGGAGATGAGTGTCATTTTTAATAACCATAAATAGATTGTGAAATGTGCTCATCAAAATGAACCTACAGGTCAAAATCTAAATCACTTCTAAATAAAAAGTTAAAATAAAATAAAATGTAAAAATGGTAAACAACAGGAAATGAAAAAAGGAAGCATTAGATAGATAGATAGATAGATAGATAGATAGATAGATAGATAGATAGATAGATAGATAGATAGATAGTGTGGAGTTTCGGACCCAGACACAGACAAGCAGACACAAAATGTCCCAAAACACACGCGTTAATTTACAGGCAAACACCACAGTGCACAAAATAGCAATAATAATGCTCTCTTTTCGCTTTCTCTTCTGCCTCCTCCAACTCCTCACTCACAAGCTCCATTCTCTTCCACCCGACTCCGGCTTACGAGTGGAGTGAAGTGGTCTCCTTTATACTGCACTGGAAGTGCTCCAGGTGCTCTCCAATTAACACCCGACAGCACTTCACGTCTGGTAGAAGTGCTGCATGCCAAGGCTCTGGGGCTGCCCAGGTGACCCCTGATGGTGGCCACGGACCCAAACAGGTTTGGGCTTCAAAGCCCCATGTCCGTGACCCCAATGCAATCCAGTTAATGGCTTGCCCTTTTCTCGGTCCCCTGCACCTCCAGGCTGCCCGACAGGGCACAATTCCCAGCCATCCATCACAATAGATAGATAGATAGATAGATAGATAGATAGATAGATAGATAGATAGATAGATAGATAGATAGATAGATAGATAGATAGATAGATAGATAGATAGAGTAATTTTCTACCTATCTCTATATCTGGGGAAAATCTGGCTTTTCACAGAAGACCTTTAAATAAATAAATACATAGAAACAAACAAAAAAACAGAAACATGGAGCTTCTGTAAAAGGCTAAGTGAATATTTTTGTAATGCACTTTCGTATGACACAACACACATTTCTCATAATGCAAACACTGAAATGTCGCCATTGAAAAATGTATTATTATATATTTTTCTACATCTTCTCATGGAGCACCAATAAAGCCCCACTTCACAAAACTCAGCAAATGCTACTTACGAAAAGTTACACGGGTAGATTTTTCTTAAATGTTAGAGATTTTTCAGGAAGTTCTGATATTTTTTCATCCTGGTTTTGGATCATGAGGAATTAAAATATATTTTTAATTTCTACAAATATATTTGCTTAAGCCATTGTTCATTTTCTCATCATTATGTTTTGAAACTTCACTCAACGCCATTTTGTTGAGGCAGCAACTTGTTGGTAGGTTACAGAAGTCACACTTGATGATGTCATCAGCATAAGCATAAACAACATTGTGGATCCTTCAGAACGTTTGCTAAGAGTGTGTGTTTGTTAAAGAATGTAGGACTAAGAATATTTCTGCTTAAGGAGTTTGAGGTTGTTTTGGTTTTGACCCAACACTTTGCTTAATTGCTAAATTTTTCGCCTTCCATTTCCTGTCCTTTTGTATAAAAGCTATTCCTGCCTTGACAGAATAAATGTTACAGTGGATTAGGAAAGCTTTCACATTCTGCACACTTTATCCTACTGTAGATGTAATTTTAAATGGATGCATCTGCCATTGTTTTCCATTAATTTATACTCAATAACTCATCATGACAAAGTTAAAATGTGTTTTCAGAAATGATTCAAAATCCAAAACTGAAATCTCTTATTCATATACAGTAACTATTTAGACCTTTTGATGTGGCACTCCAAATTGTGGCCAAGTACATTCTGTTAGCTTTAGCTATCCTTGAGATGTGTCTAGAACTTGACTGGAATCCATCTGTATTAAACTGAATTGATCAGACATCATTTAGAAAGACACAGGTCTGTGTATATAAGGCCCCACAATTCATACTGCATATCAGAAGACAAACCAAGCCATGAAGTCCAAGGAACCTGCTACAGTCCTCTGTGATAAAATTCTGGTGATGCATAGATCAGGGCAAGGGGTTGCAATCATTTCTAAAGCTTTGAGTGCTCCCAGAAGCACAGTGGTCTCAATAATTGTGAAAAGGAAGAAGTGTGGAACCACCAGGACTCCTACTAGAGTTGGCTGTCTGGCAAAATTCAGTAGCATGGCGAGAAGGGCCAGGGTCAGGGAGGTGACCAAGAACCCAATGGTCACTCTAATAGGGCTTTAGAGGTCCTCTGCTGTGATGGGAGAACCTGTCCGAAGTACAACCATGTCAGTAGCACTCCCTCTTGATTAAAAGACATTTAAATGACTCTAACAGCTGTTCTGATGTGACAAAAGCAGAACTCCAAGCACTATGTCTGGTGAAGAAGTTCATCAGCTGGCTAATACCATCCCTACAGTGAAGGATAGTGGTGACAGCATTGTGTTATGCAGGTGCTTCTCACGGCTTGGAACAAGGAGACTGGTCAGAATTGAAGAACAGATGAATGTAGCTAAAAGCAGAGAGGTCCTTGAAGAAAACCTCAGACTGGGATAGCACAACAATAACCTGAAGCGTAAAGCCAAGACATTGCTGGAGTGGCTCCAGGACAAGTCTATGAGTGTCCCTGAGTGGCCCAGTCAAAGCCCAGGCTTAAACTCAAAGGACATGTGTGGAGAGATCCAAAGATGGCAGTTTACAATCCTTCCCATCTGATCTAACAGAGCTTGAGAGGACCAAATACAGGTGTACATTAGACCTTAGACACTCATCAGTCTAAACAGAAAGTGATGCCAACAAGACTCCTGCAAGCAAGCTTAAAAAAATGAATGCATTTGCATTTTAGAGGTTTTAGAAAACCTTCAGGAAGTTTAAACATGAATGTCTAATATAGTAGTGTTCTACAGAAGGAATACTATAAGCCCAAGCAGCATTTTCTGTAAACTTATTTCCGTTTTATGAGGAAAGCTTAAGTATATACAGTATTTTTCCAACATGTGCCAAAGCTTTTTCCAGACATAATTTAAGAAATGAGGAAAAAAGAAGAATAATCTAAAATAGCAATACTTAAAAGAAAAATGTAATTAAGGTTATTAAAACATAAACATTTCTCAAAGGGTGACAACAGAAAATATTAATTCAGCTAGTGGCAAGTCATATAAATTAATTAAAATGTAGTTTCTTGCCGCCTGTAACCAATTTAAATATGATTTTTCCGTTGTACAAAAAAGACCCTAATCAATAGCTTTATCAAATTTCACAATGAGTCAATTTAATTTTCTTCCAGTCAAACAACACACTGGGGCTTTCTACATCATTTTCATTACTTTGCTCCAAGTCATTGATTGTGATTCCAATTTAAAATTACTTATAGCTGAAATGCAAAGGAACAAGTGTGTAATACTGGCTAAAAGATGTGTTCTTTACTGCTGTAAGCTGAAAATGTCACTAAAGGTACCCCTTGTAACTGGATTTAAAAAGATTACTCAGGGGAAATAATTGTATTAGTGATGTCCTTTAAATTTAACAAAAGATTTTACTGAAACAAACATTATCTTTGTGCACCGAAACTTCGGCCACTGAGCATTCATTCACTCATTTTCCAACCTGTTTTCTACAAGTCAGAGCCATGGAAATCCAAAGCCGTAGCCCACCCTGATTAAGTTGCCATTTTGTCACAGGACTTGAAGAAATCTGACAAATGGGATAATTCAGCCCAGTACCCAAAACCCGACATTCACGATTCTCCTTAATTTTGACCACTGTTTTTTATTTAACTGAAAGATTTCTGCTGGAAAAACTTGAGTGATTCCCCCGAGAATTTTGAAGACCTGGAGCAGGACACCACATGCAATGTTTTCTGATAAATATTAAAGGTTTATTTCCTTCAGCCCATGAAATTAAACACATTGGGCCAGTTTAGAATTACCAATGCCCACCAATGAGATGTAGTAGGAAAGTCAGAGTACTCATAGAAAAACCAAATGAGAAACAAACAAAAAAATCATGTAAACTCAAAATAGACAGTGACATTGTGAATTTGGGTGAAGTCCCCTAGAGTTACTCGTCACTACACCACCATGCCTCTAGCAGAATTCAATATTATTTAATGTAATCACAACTATTTTTTTTACCATATTACTGTGTTTTGGATAGATTAATGGCAAAAATTAGGCATGAAGTGATTTTAATTGTGCCTTAATCTTTTGCTATTATCATTTTATCTGACTTTGTGGTGCAGCCATTATAATTTGTTTCTTAACATTTAAAAAACTCAGGAGATGATCATAGATTTCACAAAACTGTCATCTGGCTCACCTATCACTTTCAATAAATGGGCCAGCCGTTGGGAAGACAGAATCATTTAAGTTTCTGGGCACTGGGCTGTCACAAAACCTTAAGTGGGACAATAACGTCACAAGCATTTTAAGAAAGCCCTTCAGAGAATGTTCTTTTTGCATCAGCTAAGGAAATTCAATATCCCTCAAGAAATATTGGTCCAATTCTACACAGCCATCTTCAAATCCATTCTGACCTCACCTATAACTGCCTGGTTTGGTGCTGCGTCTGCTCAGGCTGAGGCCAATCTGCAGTGCATCATCAGAGCTTGTACAAAGATCATCACACTGAAGTCCTAATGTGAGTCAGGGTAAAGAAGAGGGCCACAAAAATCATTGCCGATGCAACTCACCCAGGACATCATCTGTTCCAAAGACTTCCCTCCAGCAAACATCTTCATGCAGTGAAAGCTAAAACAACATGCCAGCTAAAAAGTTTTTTCCACATGCAGTTATTCTTGCTAATCAGGTCTGAGCTTCTACTCAGTATCTACTGTATGTACTGTATACCTGCACACTGGTCTGCCTGGACATTTTAATCCTGCTTTCTCTTTATGTCTTTGGATTGTCTTTGTATGTTGCATCATATTTTATCATTTTATATTTCATCTTCCTGTATTTATTTTTTGCAATCTGTGTTCTCCTCATATGTTACCAATAATCATCATCATCACCATAATAATAATACATTTTATTTATATAGTGACTTTCCTCAAGGCAATACTATCAAGACAAATTCCTAGTAAACATTAGTGTATCGGGCCAATAAAATGAATTCTGATTCTGGTTCATTACAAATTTACTTGCACAGGCTCACAGCAAACAACATACTTGACAAAAGAGCCCATATGGTCTAGATACAACAAAATAAAAAAAAACTAGTTTTAATAAAGGGCTTGTCAAAAACTTAAAAAAAACTACTTTACATAATGATGTAATAACAAATTAAATGTGATTAAAAATAGTAAAGTGAAAACCAAAATAGCCAAAAAATGGACAATGGATGTGCAGGAACTACTACAGTAAATGCTGTTTGGCAGGCTGTTGTATTAGGATGCTTGTAATGTTTAAAAACTAAGAGTTAAAAGAGATATTTCTGAAAATATAAGTTACTTATTCATTAAGGTTTGAACAAACTGGAAACCAGTGTCTTTAACCATTTAAAAAAATGTCTACCCATTTCAACACTAATAAATCAAATTAAGTGTTAGCTGGCATGAATAACATGTGGATGAAAGATCAAAATTTGACACTCAGACAAATGTGAAATGGATGAAGAAAAAATATATTTGTTACAGTTTATAAATACAAATATATATCACCTTCTGGCCTTGTCAAAGATAAGCACTACCAATCTGGGGCACCAGAAGGTGGCATCGTTAAACACTTCGCTTCTTTTTCCACCCACAGCTTTGAGAAGATGCCGAATGAAGGAAACTAACTGTGCCCCTTCCAGTCTGGGAACTGTATAAACAGGGTGTCTCATTTGGAAGGCAAGCAACCAGAAAGATGGGATGGGAACCATAAACCTATATACAAACATCCTTCTAGTAGCCAATGGCCATTGACCATTTATTTTTTGAGCAAACAGGATGACCCGCTTTACACCCAAACATTTCATCTGCGTTCCTGTCCTTACAACTGGTCATTGACTACTATATAGTGTATAGCGTAGAGAAAAAAAACAGAAAAGAGATCATTAAATTTTAGGGCACTAGCTCATGATCTCCAAGAGTGAAATTTGAAGCAAAGAAGTTGACAGAATGAGTCTGTTGCAAGAGTAAAGTAAAAATGGCAGCAGTGGTGGTTATGGGGCCAGGTTGATGGAAGAAACTGGAAGTGATGGCATCTTCACGTTGTCGATGTTCTGGTCTGCAGGCAAATGGAGAGGAGAGCCATCAGGTGACAGTGCCAATTCTCAACTCGGGGTGGAATTAACATTTGACAAGCCCTGAAGTTGTCTCTCAAGTGTGAGTATGTGACTATATATATATATATACAGTGGTGTGAAAAACTATTTGCCCCCTTCCTGATTTCTTATTCTTTTGCATGTTTGTCACACAAAATGTTTCTGATCATCAAACACATTTAACCATTAGTCAAATATAACACAAGTAAACAGAAAATGCAGTTTTTAAATGATGGTTTTTATTATTTAGGGAGAAAAAAAAAATCCAAACCTACATGGCCCTGTGTGAAAAAGTAATTGCCCCCTGAACCTAATAACTGGTTAGGCCACCCTTAGCAGCAATAACTGCAATCAAGCGCTCTGGAGGAATTTTGGCCCACTCATCTTTGCAGAATTGTTGTAATTCAGCTTTATTTGAGGGTTTTCTAGCATGAACCGCCTTTTTAAGGTCATGCCATAGCATCTCAATTGGATTCAGGTCAGGACTTTGACTAGGCCACTCCAAAGTCTTCATTTTGTTTTTCTTCAGCCATTCAGAGGTGGATTTGCTGGTGTGTTTTGGGTCATTGTCCTGTTGCAGCACCCAAGATCGCTTCAGCTTGAGATGACGAACAGATTGCCGGACATTCTCCCTCAGGATTTTTTGGTAGACAGTAGAATTCATGGTTCCATCTATCACAGCAAGCCTTCCAGGTCCTGAAGCAGCAAAACAACCCCAGACCATCACACTACCACCACCATATTTTACTGTTGGTATGATGTTCTTTTTCTGAAATGCTGTGTTCCTTTTACACCAGATGTAACGGGACATTTGCCTTCCAAAAGTTCAACTTTTGTCTCATCAGTCCACAAGGTATTTTCCCAAAAGTCTTGGCAATCATTGAGATGTTTCTTAGCAAAATTGAGACGAGCCCTAATGTTCTTTTTGCTTAACAGTGGTTTGCGTCTTGGAAACCTGCCATGCAGGCTGTTTTTGCCCAGTCTCTTTCTTATGGTGGAGTCGTGAACACTGACCTTAATTGAGGCAAGTGAGGCCTGCAGTTCTTTAGACGTTGTCCTGGGGTCTTTGTGACCTCTCGGATGAGTCGTCTCTGCGCTCTTGCGGTAATTTTGGTCGGCTGGCCACTCCTGGGAAGGTTCACCACTGTTCCATGTTTTTGCCATTTGTGGATAATGGCTCTCACTGTGGTTCACTGGAGTCCCGAAGCTTTAGAAATGGCTTTATAACCTTTACCAGACTGATAGATCTCAATTACTTCTGTTCTCATTTGTTCCTGAATTTCTTTGGATCTTGGCATGATGTCTAGCTTTTGAGGTGCTTTTGGTCTACTTCTCTGTGTCAGGCAGCTCCTATTTAAGTGATTTCTTGATTGAAACAGGTGTGGCAGTAATCAGGCCTGGGGGTGGCTACGGAAATTGAACTCAGGTGTGATACACCACAGTTAGGTTATTTTTTAACAAGGGGGCAATTACTTTTTCACACAGGGCCATGTAGGTTTGGATTTTTTCTCCCTAAATAATAAAACCATCATTTAAAAACTGCATTTTGTGTTTACTTGTGTTATATTTGACTAATGGTTAAATGTGTTTGATGATCAGAAACATTTTGTGTGACAAACATGCAAAAGAATAAGAAATCAGGAAGGGGGCAAACTGTATACACCACTATATATATATATATAAACAAACAAACAAACCCCAGGCAGGGCGCCAGCCCACAACAGGTATATATATGTATATATGATATATAGTATACAGTATGTGAGGGGGACCCAAATAAATCCTGTAATTGTTAAAAAAAATCCTTTATCATGAAACTTACAGCAATTCCTGTTTAGTCATCTTCAAAATACTCCCCCTGAGATGCACTATATTTGTCGCAGCTCCTGTACTCATCTTTTCTTACCTTGTTTAGAGTCTCCTGCGCCTTTTGATGGATTTCTACCTTGGTAGCAAATCTTCCCTTTAGTCTCAATTTAAATTTTTGGAACTAAAAGAAGTGACAGGTGGCGAGATCTGGTGAATACTGGGGTGCAAAGCAACAAATATGTTGTTATTGGTCAAAATCTCTTTGAGTGATGGCACAGTACGTGCAGTTTCATTGCCATGATCCAATATACTGTTTTTTGTGCTCCGGATGATTTTTTCCCTGATGCTTTCTTATAGGTGCCTCAGCAGTTCCATATAATGTCACTGATTAGGTAACAGACTCTTATCAGTGCTAAAAAATGCAATCATCGTAGTCTCTTAAAAATTTGTCATGGTGGCTTAGAGAAAATAAATTGCCAAAGTCACCTGCGCAATTGTAGTATAAATGTTCTTGATCAACTCAGCATGATGCCACATGATGGGCTGATTGGCTTGACTGTAGGCATATGCTACCTAGCAGCATATTCTAGAAACACCCCCTGTTCCCATGCCATTGACCAATTCTTGGAATTTTCTGGGTCCCCCCATCACACATATAGCTTGGAGACCCTGTTTATTTGGTAGAATGAAAAATAGAGTGTGGCATCTACTAGCATCACAAAGTTTAAACAGCATAGTTGTAGGAGTGTCGTACTCTCACTGTCTCATCTGGTGGACAACATCTTGTGGTCATATGTGTTTTTATTCTACCTGGCCTGAAGGACCAACGCTGGTGACATGGTGGAAGTGATTCCAAGATCCATCCTGTTGGTGTTCCTCCATTCTGTGGATGGAAACATAAACCTTGTGAACAAGCATTCCATTCCACTACTAGTACCCTGGTGCACTCATAAAAAGGTTTGCATAAGATACTCACCAAGATTATATTGACAGAAGGTGCACTTAGGAAGCATGGGCCATAAGAAAGTAGTTTTCAACAATTAAGTCCACTAAAAGGATGATGGGGTCATATGAGCACAGGGCAGGTAGATATTTCAAAAGCAGTTAAGTGTGCCAAAGTTACTTTCATAATTTAACCATTGTCTCACACATGCGCATGGGAGGCAGCTAAAGGGCTTGAAAGAGGGTAATTCCGAACCAGACCGGGATGTAGCGGAGTGCGCTGACTCTTTTTCTCGCTTTTCTACAAACCGTTCACGGGAAATTCCGCCTGGTCCTGATGACATCAAGTCTGCTTCTGATCCCTTTGACATCACTCCGAGCCTAGGGATGAAGACACTTCTGAGTCCTGCCCCTCTGATGGCATTTCCGGGCCAAGCCTATGGATATAGACCCTTCCGGTTCTGATCTCTGATCTCATTTCCTATATTGGCCTTTAACACTAGAATTACCAGAGCCTACAGAAAAACTCGTAGATCCAGCCCACCTAAAATCCATTCACACCTCTCCGCCAGCGTACTTTGTCCTCTAAATCTGCCGATAAAGACAAGCTGCAAGCAACCGGCTATTCCATCCCCCTACCGACTTAGAATGTACATGAACTTCTCCCAGCTCATGTCTTGATTGATTAACTGGGAGTGAAGTGGAGTTTTAGAGTGGAAATAATAGATCGTAATTTGGAACACACTCATTTCATGTGTGTTCCGTTTCTACAGTAATCTGTGTAAACACATTTTTAAAACAGAAATGTTTTCTTATATTAGTAATAAATGTTACAAAATGTAGGCATAAACTATAAAATGTGAGAAGCCTGAAGTCCAAAGATCAAATAAATATTTTCACAAAAGGTTCACAAATGATACAACAGCTTCTGTGGTGTACCGGTTAGATTTGCTAACTCACAAGACAGCAGGCCTGCTGTGCCTCAGAGACCTGAGTTTGATTCCCTGCTGAGGAGAAAATGTTACTTTTTTTTCTTTTTAACCTTCGTTGCTCTGCCTGCCTGAACTCCCTGTCTATCTATATAGTAATAACAGTAATTTTATTATTATATAGCAGCTTCCCTGTCTGCCTATCATATAGTGCCTTTCCTTCCTATCTATCTATATATCTATCCCCTTAGCTGTTTTTTTATATATCTATTATACAGTGCCTTCCCTGTTTATTTATATATCTAGTGACTTCTCTGCCTGTCTGTCTGTCTGATTGCATATAGCGCTGAACTCCTCTGTACTATTCTGTCATCTGCATGTCCGGGAGTACAAAAGAAACACCACCATACAGCAACATGTGGGGACTGGCATGATCGGAGAAAAAAAACACGTGGTCACTGATTACAAACCGCAAGATGAAAGAAAGAGAAAATATATGTGAAAACATCATCGCACTAATGCAATATTATTTGAAAATGAACAGCGCCGGATTGGGTTTGAATATACGCCCGATCTGACGCTATTCGTTTTTAAATAATATTGCATGTAGTGTGCGTTGATCCTGCTGCACTGAATAAGCTCACGCCTTCTGTAAGCGCCTCAAACGGACATAAAATTTATAAATTGGTATGCACTGTCAGTTAATGAGATCATTATATTTTCATGTGGGATGCTCCTTTTAAAAGCCGCCACCTTTCCCCTATCCCCTGTGATAGACAGCCGAAACCCCCAGGAAGCTAGATGGCGACTTCCCTGCAGCTTAGAGGTCCCCCAGATTCCTGCAGTGCACTATGGGAGATGGAGTTTGGCTTCACAGCCTTGCTGGGTACTGTGGGTGCCGCCAGGGGACACTGCAGGGAGACACGGAGGATTCTGTTTCCAATATAGCCTGGAAGTACTCCCAAGTCATGGGGATAGAAGGACAGAAGTACTTCCGGGCTGAAGAAAATACCAGTCTCCATCTGACCCGGAAGTGCTGGTAAATCACATGGATGGAAGAACAGAAGCATTTCCGGGTCAAGGATTATATAAAGGACTAGTGGAGACCCAGAGAGAGAGCCGGACTGTGACGGAGCTGCTAGGAGGAGAGAATTACAGTATTTAATTATTGTATTGTGATTATAATTATTGCATGTTTGTTGTGGTGGAGGTGCTATGGGGCACTTTAAAGAAGAAAGTAAAAAAATATTCTTAGTACTTTTAACCTGTGTCCAGTGTGTTTGTCTGTTGGGGAAAAGGTGAGCAACAGCACCACCAAGCGTCCACGATCACACCTCTCAGTTCTATTCTCGACTCCAATCTGTACACATCAGTACAAACCTTTAACTATTTTGCAGCCAGGGAATAATATACAGGTGGCTGCCCAAAACCTTTCTGTGGTTTCTTTGATTTTGTGACACCATGTACTGAAACCAGGGGCTACTCTGACCTTGGGCCCCATGGTGTTTAAACAAGAGGGTTGCAAGGGGAACCAGGCAGCATTTCAGTATAAGGGTTCGTATTCCTGCACATTTGTGTGAGTTGTGGCCCTGACTCTCCCTATTTTATGCTCTCACGCATAGAAGCTGACCAAAAACCCAAGGAATCCAAATCAGTAAGCAGCAGCTTATCCAAGTGAGTAAGTTATGTAGCAGAATTTGGACTGAGGGTATCACATTACACAGTGGCATGGTCACTCCCTCTCTGTCTCTGCCCGTCACTACATTTGGATTCTATTCTCAGTCCCTGTGTTTGTGGGCTTGGCACATTATCCTTGTGTACTCATGGGTTATTCTTGGTAATCCAACGTTGATCCACATCATAAAGACATGACTGATTGGTGCTCACATAGCTTAGTGTGGGGATATATGTGCTTGAGTGTGTCCCTATGGTGAACTGGCACCCCAACCCACAGATGACTCCCCTTCCTCTCATTCATGATTAGTTCCTGCCTTACCTTTAATTCTGCCAAGAAAGACTCTGCCTAAGCACAATCCTATATATATGTATATTGGAATAAAAAAAGAAAATGTACAGCTGGACTAAATGTCCACCATTCTACAGGATGAAGGCAGCAATGGAGAGAGCGAGAGGCATGAGAAACATTAGAGGGTGACAGAAACTGCAGGGCAGGTAAGCCAAGACACTGCTATACACAGAAATGGTACCGAGGGTCTTCCCATGTAACCCCAGGCAGTCAGGTTTCTTTTTATCTATCCTCATTTTTTATTCTGGATCAGAGACCCTCACCTGCTTCTGTAACTATATCTACAGTAGATTATAAAAAAAATTAGTCTACTTATATACAAAAAATATAGAAATTCAAAAAGATGAACAGTAATAATCACGCATATAATTATTTTCTTAATCAATAAATACAATTTCTTATTTTCTGAGCATGTTTTTTGCACAATTATAAATTATGCTGAATGACACCATCTTCAGCCACCTACCGTGCCATCCATGTCCTTCGCTGCCACAAGGAGACTTTTTTTTTCTTTTCCTTAAGACTGCCTTCCGCTGTACAGAACACCGACAAGATATTCAGGGCTGTTTAATCCTAAACGCGTGGAAGGAAACCCGCATCATGAGTAATGTAATGGCTGTAAACTATGATTTATGGAGAAAAATCACATGCTGAAGAAATGAGCAGAAGCCTAATCTGATTTATGGATCTAATTTTGTTTGGCCACTGTGTTACATGGGATTTGTGGTACAGTGGAGAGTTGTTGTATAAATTTACCCGGCAAGCCACAATAAACTTAAAACAATCAGCACCACTGAAAAGAAAAGGCCATGCATTTAAAAGCAAATCGTTTGTTTGCAGCTTTTTTAATTTTCTAACAAAAAGCTCCCTCATGAAGTCCTTTTGTTGAGACGGATGATGTGAGATTGCAGAAGATAATGCATGTGCATCGCCTGTAAGAAAAAGAGATCTGATTAAGACTGTTTTGGGGTGTTATTGTTTTATATATTTGATGTGATCTTGTTCATCCTATACACTGCAGTGTGAGGGTCCATGATGATAATGGCACAATGTGAAGCAAATGTGCATGTTAGGTCAATCATTACTTGTAAACTGGCTCTGTGAGTGTACATAATTGTGTCCCATCTGGAGTCGACCGCTTGTGCCCAGTATGCTAAGATATCATCTGACTCCTCAAAATCCTGGACCAAACATGGAGGTGTTCATCAAGCAAATGGTAGCCTGTGTGCTTAACAACCATCATCAGTTATCTCCTCACTGTCAGAGTTTTGAAATCCAGCCCCTACATACCCCTATTTCTCACTATTTTGATGCATGGTGCAAGATTATCAGCATTCAGACCCTGATCATCAGCTCTTTATTTGAATTAGGTAACATCTGGCAATTACACATTGCAGATTTGGCTATTCATGACTATTTTTTCCTTTATATGTCATCATTTTTATGTAGAGACGTACCATAATCCATATAGAAGCAGCTTTAGAGCTGTTCATATGTAAAAAGATATACAGATATGATTATTACAATAGCTTTATTAACTCAACAACTTTATTAAATCAAAAGAATGCCACAATGGCACAGACACTTAGGTCTCTTAAGTTTTCACATTGCCAGTCTCATGTACTCACAACTGTAAACCTATTTTTGCCCACTCTGTATACATATATATATATATATATATATATATATATATATATATATATACAGTATATATATATACACTGATATACTGTATATATACACACACATCTATAGCTCTTATCTGTATATTGATTCCCTCATTCATTTTCTCAGCTCAGTTATGAAAGTTTGGAGAGCTGTCCAGCAGCACTGGGCACAAGGCACACAGCCAGCAAGATAAACTCCATCCTGGGGAATTTCAGAGCCACCAATCCAACTAATTTGCACATTCTGATGATGTAGGTGGAAAATCGGGTCATCTGAGGAAAAACCTGAGAAGATAATAAAAAACATGCAGAACTGGAAATCTGAATTGAGTTCTGTGCTGTTGTTAAGCAGCAGTGCCAAACACTGCGTCACTGTTATATGAATTTATTAAGGTACAAACAAGGTGGAAATTGTCCATGGGGAGATGTTGTCTTGAAGGGCTATTGGAAAATTTGTTCAGCAGGCAAATTAGCAATATAATAGTTCATAATAGTGTTTTATAACAGAGTAGTTACTGGAAAAACACACATTTAAAACAATTTGTCAGCTAATTGGAATTTAAGTCAAGGGTGCACCGACTTCTTGTAGCTGAGAATGTTTATCTCTCGATAATCTTGTTTAAAAATATTGTTAGCAATAAAGAGGGTGGCAAAGTGGTTAGTGCAGCTGCCTAATAACTCAACTTGAATTCCAGTCTGGTCACCTTCTGTGTGGAGATTGTCCTTCCATTTTTATGTAGGTTCTCCATGAGTAGTCCAGTTTTCCTCTAGCATGAAGTACAGTAGATGCACTCAATAGGTAGAATGGACCTCCTGAACTTAAACCTTGAAATAGGTTGATACCTCTGTTTTGCCCAGTGGTGCTCGGATGGACTCCCCATGGCCCTATACTTAAATTATAAGGTTAAGAAGTGATGGATTTTTACCATAATAAGATTTCTGCCTGAAGCTGTAAGGAAATTTTCACATGTGCATGGTGACACATTGGCTATAAAATACATTTATTACCTTTGGACTTTTTTATATAACATAGCCTTACAATACAGTCTTCATGTATTGACATTCACCAGGACTTTCTCCAGCCAATAAATGTAAAAATGATAATGTTAAAATAAAATTCATTACACCTTTCTTGTTAATTGTAAATAAAAAAGAAGAAAATGACTCACCTTAAGTTAACATATTTAGATACCCCATTAATGAAAATTCCAGCTATGGGCCTTGTCTTTATTCACTTCAGGCTTGACCTGCCCATTCCATTGTGGGTCACGCTGCTGCAGCTGCTCACTTCTCTTGTTAATCTTGACTGGACAGGGTTTAAGCAGCCCACTCAGAACACTCTTTTTTTTTTTTAAGTTGTACCACTGGCTTTGATGGCATGTTTCGGGCTATTGTCCTGGAAGAAGATGAATCTTTTTACTCTTTACTCTGGTAGACTGCAGCATTTGCCTTTGGATTTGCTTAAACATGCGTCTATGATAAGCCGAGTCTGCAGACAACTTAAAAGTGGCAATTAGTATAGTTATGTATAGTTTATTACAACAAATGAATAGTTCTAGAGGTAAAAATTACATTACCTGTATTTTAGTACTTCGGCAAGGGAGAACGCAGCAGCATTTGGTGTCCCGTTGTGAATCGGTCCACTAACTTGAATGCCACACTCTAATTGAAGTGGCCTGACAGCAAAGTACATGTCGGAAGCTGCTGCGGGAAGGAAAGAGCAGAGCGCTGAGTTAAGAGATTGCCGGAAAATTGAATAAGTGCGTAGAGAAAAAAATGATGGTGTGAAGTAAGTGAAAGTTCACCATGTAACTAACCTGTAGAGATAAACGTGCACCCGGCACGACATGCTTGCAAACACATAAGTGAGCGCAGGGAAAGGTGGAGGTTCAAAACAGTGACACTGCATCTGATCAGAGGAAGATGTAGGGTCTGTGACTCAATTTTGATTTGCATTGGGGAACCCTGAAAGATGTGAGTAATGATTAGTTAACGCTAGTAGTATAAACATGAGGTTTCACCACTAGGGGTCGCCTTTTGACCGATCTTCAGGATGGCTTTATTGCTGAGTTGGTAGAGCAAAGAGAAGAGTGTTTAAGTCTGCAAATATTAGTAGGGATAGTTTATTTTGGATTTGTATATCAATTTGGGCGGAATTAATCTGTGTTTATGGGTGCTCATTTTTCCATTATTGTCTTTGTGCATCATTTTTTCACTTTTTGTATTTTTCTGTCTATCCTTCGTGAACTGCCTGTTTAAGAAGAACGATAAAGAAAAGGCTTTTTTTGGATTTTCTTGTCACTTTTTGCTTTGGAGTCACTGTACCTGTACTTGTTTTTGTTAAAGATGATCCGCTGTGGCAACCCCATAACAGGAGCAGCCGAAAGAAGAAGAAGAAGAACTGTTTATCTTTGTCAGGCATTACTGGAAATGGTTATTGGCACCTCTTGAAATAAACCAGAATTCAGTTTTTTTGAACTGCCATTGTCTGTGTCTCAATTCTCCCATTCTCTGGTCACTTTTTGGCGTAAGCATATTGTTACACTCAAATCCAAGTAAAGTTTTACACAAGAGCAGCGTTTGGGGGTGGCAAGTGGGGCAACTGCCCCAGGGCCCGTGCTTAAGAGGTCTCCATTTTTGTGATCCGCATGTCCCGTTCAAGTGGATTTGACACGTTATATTCTCCAGTATATTTATATATTTGAGATGCTTCTAAGAGGAACCCTTTTAAAATCCCTCTTCAAGGTCAAATCCCGTACATGTACGTCTTTGAAAACATTCCAAAGTTCAAATATTAATGCACAAAAACATGTATCACTAATGATAACCGGCTGACATGACATCAACGTGAGTTACAGTCATGGCCAAAATTATCGGCACCCCTGGACTTTTCCCAGAAAATGCACCATTTCTCCCAGAAAATTGTTTCAATTACAAATGTTTTGGTATACACCTGTTTATTTCCTTTATGTGCATTGGAACAACACAAAAAAACAGAAAAAAAGCCAAATCTGACATCATGTCACACAGAACTCCAAAAATCGGCCAGACAAAATTATTGGCACCTTTTCAAAATTGTGAGTAAATCGTTTTATTTCAAGCATATGATGCTCGTGTGGACTCACCTGTGGCAAGAAACAGGTGCTGGCAATATAGCAATCACACCTGAAGCCAGTTAAAATGGAGAAAAGTTGACTCAACCTTTGTGTTGTGTGTCTGAGTGTGCCACACTAAGCATGGAGAACAGAAAGAAGAGCAGAGAATTGTCTGAGAACAAAAATTGTGGAAAAATATCAACAATCTCAAGGCTACAAGTCCATCTCCAGAGATCTTCATGTTTCTTTGTCTACTGTGCGCAACATAATCAAGAAGTTCACAACACATGGCACTGTAGCTAATCTCCCTGGACGTGGACGGAAGAGAAAATTGATAAAAGACTGCAAGAAGGTTAGTCCGAATGGTGGATAAACAGCCCCAATCAACTTTAAAACATATTCAAGCTGTTCTGCAGACTCAGGGCGCAACAGTGTCAGCTCGAACTATCCGTCAACATCTGAACAAAATGAAACGCTATGGCAGGAGAGCCAGGAGGACACCACTGCTGACACAGAAACATAAAAAAAGCCAGACTGGAGTTTGCCAAAATGTACTTGAGGAAGCCAAAATCCTTCTGAGCGAACGTCTTGTGGACAGATGAGACCAAGGTGGAGCTTTTTGATAAAGCTCATCATTCTACTGTTTACAGAAAATGGAATGAGGCCTACAAAGAAAAGAACACAGTACCTACAGTCAAACATGGAGGAGGTTCTCAGATGTTTTGGGATGTTTTGCTGCCTCTGGCACTGGATGCCTTGACTGTGTGCAAGGCATCATGAAATCTGAAGACTACCAAAAGATATTGGGCGCAATGTATGGCCCAGTGTCAGAAAGCTGGGTCTGCCAGAGGTCATGGGTGTTCCAGCAGGACAATGACCCCAAACATACCTCTAGAAGCACCCAGAAATGTTTGAAGACAAAGCGCTGGAGAGTTCTGAAGTGGCCAGCAATAAGTCCAGATCTAAATACGATTGAATACTTATGGAGAGATCTCAAAATTGCTGTTGGGAGAAGGCGCCCTGCAAATCTGAGAAACCTTGGGCAGTTTGCAAAAGAAGAGAGGTCAGAAATTCCAGTTGAGAGGTGTAACAAGCTTGTTGATGGTTATAGGAAGTGCTTGATTTCAGTTATTTTTTCCAAAGGGCGTGCAACCAAATATTAAGTTGAGGGTGCCAATAATTTTGTCCAGCATGGTTTTGGAGTTCTGTGTGACAAGATGTCAGATTTGGCTTTTTTTCTTTGTTTTTTTGTGTTGTTCCAATGCATATAAAGGAAATAAACGTGTTTTCCAAAACATTTGTAATTGTAACAATATTCTGGGAGAAATGGTGCATTTTCTAGGAAAATTCCAAGGGTGCCGATAATTTTGGCCATGACTGTGTGACTATGACATCCTGCATATCGAGACTTAAAGAATACTTTTCTAGAAGAGGCCCTGCTAATTTCGCACTGTCGTGGTATTGTCATGAATTATGAATTGCACTTTTTTAACAGATTATATCATTATATTTTGATAAAGTCCACATGTTATCTTGCAAAAATGTAGCTAAATACTGTAATGAGAAAATCCAGTGTATGTTACCATTATTTATATTAAATTCACACGCAAGTTTATACGGTCCACACATACCAGTAACAGTGTTTGACATAACTGGCCCCACGTGGGGTTGGTCAGCCCTAAGCCCCACACACCTCTAAGGCCGCCTCTGGTTTTACAAAAAAGACCCCTGGTGCAGAATTTTCCACTTGCAGCGTCATGTTGGTACTCAAAAACCTTTGGATTTTGGAATTTTGGAATTTTGGATTAGGGATACTCACATTAATAACACTAAAATAAAATTTTAGAGACAGGTATTTTATTATTAATAATTGTTAACTTTCATCTTTGTTCCTCATTGTATATTATTCTACACTAGTCTGCAAATTTCTAAAATTTCTGAAAATGATGATACTGCCGAAATGCACTAACACTAAAAATATTGTAACATTGGAGCACCAAACCTGAGATGGACAGAAGGTGGAGAGAGTGAGAGAGATTAAGAGAGAGAGTCAGAGATGCTTTGCAGACTCCTGTGTCCGGAGTGATTTATGCAGCACAACCCACACTTCCTTGAAAATCAGTCATTTTGGAGTGTTGTTAGCAGGCAGTCTCCATGAGGGCAAGGATCGGCTCAAAGAAGCGGAGAGAGAGAGGGAATTGTGACCTTAAACCCCACTGGCATGAAGTGATGTGGGTGGTGGGCACAGAATAGGAAAAGGAGGTTGGGTAAGCAAGACAGGAGAGTAGAGACTCGCTGCAGGATTACTGAGAGACAGAGCAGTGGAAATGAAATAAAGCCTGGCTTTTTAAGGCCTATTCTTCCAACTCACATTTTGATTTTTTTTTTTTTTGTGTGTTTCTAAACTTGCAGTGCTAGTCTGGAGCTACACTGACACAGAAATAGGTTTGAGCAATGACTCCACAGTATTTTCAGTTATAATAATTTAAAAACTACATAAAACAATTTGAAGGCAATGTTCAAAACTGAAATTGATTTTTTTAAAGAATGTCAACCTCAACAGGAGTGCAGCATACCCTAAGGGGGATGCAGCCCTCAGTTTAAAAACTGTTTGTCTCAGAGAATGCTTTGTTAAGTTTTTGGCTCGTTTCCCTATAATTCTGACCAGGAAAGCAGGTTTTGAAAATGAAGAGGACTTAAAGTAAATAGAAAAACCGCAGGTTGCATCCAGGATGCACTGGCATGAGCTCTGTGGAGGAACAGGACCTAAGCGGTAGTTCACCCTATTCAGGCTTCACTTTATGTCTCGTCTTTTGTTTGATGCAGCACAGAGATGAGCTTGATTCCCATTTTTCTGAAATATAAAAAGAATGAGAATAAAATTTGACAGTTTTGAGAAAGCTTCAGCTTCTTTTCTTCCCATCAAGCAATATGTCCTTAAGTGTAAGCAGATTGCATTGGCACACAATGCACGGCTCTGAGCAAGATGTGTGCAGTCCCTGTGATCCCCTTCTAACATTAACCGAGTAGAGATGGAGTTTTCTGTGACTCTGCCTTTATTTCTTTGTATGCGCAGAAACTGACCGCTTACTTTTTACCCACAAGGAAGAAATGTGTGCCACACCTGAATGATTTTAGTTTCCACTTTTAGCTCAAGCACGAAGTTAACTGAAAAAGGCAGGTTTAAAAGAGGATGCCATGGAAAAGATCTTAAATTAATCATGTTCCTGCTCAAGTTGCGGTGGATTATAAGCCATGAACACATAAAATATTTAAGAGCTTCTTTGGAATTGGCAGGAGGTTATGGCACAGAAAGCAGGGGAGAGTATTTTGTCTTTGAGAGATACACGAAAATTGCATAAACAAGAGCATTCAAAGAGCATTTTGTTACATGCAAGACTGCAGAGCCCTCGAACAGTGGGACTTTCTTTTTTTTGTATAAGAAGTTCTTTGACGCCCTGCTCATTTTGCTGAAAGAAAAAGGTACTTTGTAAATGTTACATTTTTCCATTCTGTATATTGTTTGTGCTCAGAGGGGAGAGGAGACATAGAGTGTTTCATTTTGGAAGACTAAGCACAGACTTCCAGCTGGGCCAGTTTAAGTAAAGCTATAAGACGCTTCATAAATCCATGTAGACATATCAATGAATTTGCTTCAGGAGAACTAGCAACTGCTTACAGCCTTGTACCAGGGGCCACTCGGATAGACATGCACCCAATAAAAGATAAGGCTGATTAAGGAAATGAATGGGCCTTTCAATAGACAGGGTGAGTCAAAATTATGTTAACATTTGAATGGTGGAAACAATGTATTCATAAAACATACTTCATATGTGCAAGATGATTTACAGGAATGTCTCAACCTGTTCGACATCTTGTTCAACACACAAAAACCAACGAGCAACAGTACCATTTAAAGCCCCGACACAGATGATACCACAGTCCGTATTCTGTCCTCAGGTCATTGATATCACAAACTTTCCTGCTATACACGCACTCCTTCACCAGACCCCATAATCATAATTAACAGGATGTCAAATCAGGGGAGTGTGGAGGCCATGGCAATGGTCCACCATGACCTATTCATCAACCTGGAAAGGTGTGGTCGAGATGAAAATGATCCATTAGCCTTAGCATAATTTTGACTCACCCTGTATATATGTCACAATTAAAATTTGGGAGTATAAATTGGTATTAATTGAAACAGAGCAGTTCAGGGCATAGTGGTTTGTTTTGGTGCCCTTAGGTGGCATTTCATGCCCAATTACCCAGGTACTTGCATACATAGATGCCCCAAAGAGGCCTATGGGGCCCAGAAGCCAAAATGCCAGATGGAACCTCATTAAAATTAAGCTAATTATACACAGGAAGTTTCTCGCTCTAATGGCCATCGAGAGTGAATTCACAAATATCTTGAATCCGATGGTATTGCTAATGTGCTTCGGAGGAGAAAGCAAGACAGGAGCCTCTGCAAGGCAGGACAACTGGTTTATCAATTATTACTATTCTTTATTTCTTCTCTAGCTGTGTTTTCTACTGTATTTTGATCTGGTCATTGTGGTGGCCAATGTTGGTTGGTTGAGTTAGGATATTACACATAGGTCATGTTGATGGCTATAACATCATTCTTTCTAGCTCTACAGATTCTCTAACCAGTCAGAAAATGTTTAAAACAGCCCCATAGCCAACATGCTGCTCGTTCATATGGGCAGTACTTAACTTAAGTAGAAGAATGTCTGGTGTCCATTCTGAAGTTCACACAAAGGAAAACTGCTGCTGTACACAAGTAACTTGAACAGTACCTGGCACAACACCTTCAAATAAGCATTTGAGCCAAGATCATCACAGTTTGCCAATGGGTTTCCTTCATGTGATGAAATATACCCAGTCTGTATCCTTTTTTTTGTGTGAATTTCCCCTTGGGATTAATAAAGTATCTATCTATCTATCTATCTACTGTAGTTTCCACTGTAATGAATAAATTTGGGGTGGGCACCATTGCAGGCTTGACTGACATTTCTCTTTCGCAGAGGCTGCTAATTCAGGGTGCAGGCTGCTCCCTGCACATAACAGAAGACAAGAGTCAATACTTTGACTGCAAGAGGTAGCCATCTGAAGGAATCGCATGTCTACATCATCACAAGAATTCTCCTTATTGCCAGTATTGAGAGTGGAGGGATTTTGTGCATGCTAAAGACAAATAAAATTCAAAATGAAACCTTTGTGTTTTTGCATGCGATATTTGACTTCATCTTCAAGTAGATCTTAAATGGCAGACAGCAGCAAAATCATTGATAATCAATTTGTTGGTAAGGTTCTTTCTGCTATTTGGGAACTTGCTCATTCAGTCCGTATTATTTGTTATATTGTGGGTGATTGTTTTCTTAATTGCTATTCATTATTATTGCTAAATTTCATTGAAGTGTCATTTTATGCTTGCTTTTTCTTGCATGCTGTGTCATTTTTTGGTTTTGTTTTAATGGCCTGTCACACACATGCGCATGGGAGGCAGCTAAAGGGCTTGAATAGTGACAAGTCCACGTCTGTCCAGGTGGTGAAGAAGTGCACTGACTTTTTCTCTCAATCCTCTGCAGACCATTCACGGGAAATTCCACAGGGTTCCAGCGCCTATGATGATGTCACTTCCTGCCCAGATGACTTCACTTCTGGTTTTCCTGGCACCGGTGATGACGTCACTTCCGGTTTTCAAATGCATCTGATGAAGTCACTTCCGTTTCCAACACTCATGATGGCATTACTTCCTGTCCAGACCTTTAAAGCTGCCATCTTTCCCACATGTCATCAGTTTGGCTTTGGACTTTGAACCACACACAGCTCTTTTTGCAGCCAGGGCATAATATACGGGTGGCTGCCCCAAACTTTTTTATGTCACCTGTCCATTCTTGTGACAGGCCACAATCATATTCTTGTTGATGATGTGCCAGTCACATATTCATTAGCACTGTTTTTTCACACGTCATCATGTCAATGTGGCAATGGCTTGTATTATTAACACCCCAGCTTTGGATACTGTTAAAACCAAATAGAATTTTTGTTTTTTAGCTAGGGTAAAAATAAATGGTTATTTTTAGGTTCTTTTGGTAAACATTTTTGATTTTTACTTTTCATTTCTTATTTTGACTCCTGGGTTTTCATGTTTTTGCCTACTGCCTGTGTTCCTGGTTTTCAGTTTTAAGGTAGTCTAGAGGCCTATCCTTTTACAACTTGAGGTCCTCATAATTGACCATAAAAACATCTGCAATGTATACAAGGACTCAGTGTCAGGAAAGTTACTTTTAAATAAAATAAATATTACATTGTTATATTTTGTACTTGTGCCATTAGGTGGAGATAGAGAAGATGAAAAAGAGATAGTGATAAGGAAAAACGTACGTTTTAGAGGACTAATTGTTTCCTGTTGTTGCTTCCAGTTGTTGGATTAAATATTTAAGTCTTTTCCTTTTACCCTCTGACAATTTAACATACTTATTACTTTCAAAAAAGTAGTAAAAATATTAAAAAATATATGACATTTTATTAATTAGTGTATTATATTACATTTACTACTTGTACTGCAGTGCACACCGCACCAAGGCTAACAGGTAAGCAGGCAGAACAACAAAGACATGGCATGCGCCATTTCATGGGCATGAAGTTCAAAAATATTCATCAAGCAAAAGCTTTACAATAATACATGACATGTGTGGACACATCTGAAATGGAATATGGGCACACAGACAAGCACACAATTATATCCTCTACAGCGCATCTTCAACTTAAGCCTGGAACAGGGGAGAGTCCCGAGGCTTTGGAAAACATCTTGTATCACTCCAGACCGGAAGGTATCACGTCCTAGAGAGTTGAATGACTTCCAGCCTGTTGCTCTGACGTCACATGTGATGAAGACCATAAAGCGGCTGCTGCTTCACCACCTGAGGCCACAGGTCTGTCACGCACTTGACCCTCTGCAGTTCGCATACCAGTTGAAGGTGGGAGTGGAGGATGCCATCATCTATATGCTACACCGATCCCTCTCCCACTTGGACAGAGGCAGTGGTGCTGTAAGAATTATGTTTTTGGACTTCTCTAGAGCCTTCAACACCATCCAACCTCTGCTCCTTAGAGACAAGTTGACTGAGATGGGAGTAGACTCACACCTGGTGGCATGGATTGTGGACTATCTTACAGACAGACCTCAATATGTGCGTCTCGGGAACTGCAGGTCTGACATTGTGGTCAGCAACACAGGAGCACCGCAAGGGACTGTACTTTCTCTGGTCCTGTTCAGTCTATATACATCAGACTTCCAATACGACTCGGAGTCCTGCCACGTGCAAAAGTTCGCTGACGACACTGCTATCATGGGCTGCATCAGGAGTAGGCAGGAAGAGGAGTTCAGGAAGCTAATCAAAGACTTTGTTAAATGGTGCGACTCAAACCACTTACACCTGAACACCAGCAAGACCAAGGAACTGGTGGTGGATTTTAGGAGGCCCAGGCCCCTCATGGACCCCGTGATCATCAGAGGTGACTGTGTGCAGAGGGTACAGACCTATAAATACCTGGGAGTGCAGCTGGATGACAAATTGGACTGGACTGCCAATACTGATGCTCTGTGTAAGAAAGGTCAGAGCCAACTATACTTCTTTAGAAGGTTGGCGTCCTTCAACATCTGCAATTAGATGCTGCAGATGTTCTATTAGACAGTTGTGGCGAGCACCTTCTTCTTTTACGCAGTGGTGTGCTGGGGAGGCAGCATAAAGAAGAGGGATGCCTCACGCCTGGACAAACTGGTGAGGAAGGCAGGCTCTATTGTAGGCACGGAGCTGGACAGTTTGACATCTGTGGCAGAGCGACGGGCACTGAACAGGCTCCTATCAATCATGGAGAATCCACTGAACAGTATCATCTCCAGACAGAGGAGCATCTTCAGCAACAGACTGCTGTCACCGTCCTGCTCCACTGACAGACTGAGGAGATCGTTCCTCCCCCACACTATGCGACTCTTCAATTCCACCCGGGGGAGTAAATGCTAACATTATTCAAAGTTATTGTCTGTTTTTACATGTATTTTATTACTCTTTAATTTAATATTTTTTTTTTGTATCAGTATACTGCTGCTGGATTATGTGAATTTCCCCTTGGGATTAATAAAGTATCTATCTATCTATCTATCTATCTATCTATTTTCAATATAATTACAACACTAAGGTCTGTGTGTGAGTCCAGTCTCTTACAGCAATACAATTGGTCAATTTGGCTTTGCTGACACAACTGAAAGTTGTGTGAGTTTGAAACACTTGAGGATGAGAAACAGCATGGGTGGCATGCTGAGAGAGTTGCCTTCAAAGATGGGAAGTATAGAAGTGGACAGGAAGTAAGGAAGGTGCCTTAAAAATGATGATCGAGTCTGAGTAGCAGACGTTACAGGAACGCCCTCGAGGGAGACGTTCAGATACACGCGGATACAGAGGAAGGCACACGCAGGGCAAGAAATAGCAAATATTTGTAAATTATTCTATTACCTGCCTTTGACAGATAACATATCTAGTAAATACTTAGAAGGCATATATTGTTCGTTAATTGGTCCTAAATTAAATGCTGAACTGCTGACACATAAAGGTATCCTCATTTTTGTGTTTAAACACAATTAATTTAAAATTGGGTCAGTAGTAATCAACACGGATAATTTAGGAAACTGCACACTATAGCCATGGAAGGAATCATTTCACAAAAAGAGCTCTGATGATATCTCACACACTCAATGCTAATCTTTTCAAAAATGCACCAAGTATTTTTCAGAAATGTGGTGGGGTAGCCTGTTTGTGTGACAGTGAACTGATGATGACACTAAGAACAAATATTACCTATTAACTTGGTCATATGTCTTTCAACATGCAGATTTTGCAATGAAAAATGAGTGTAGACTCAGTAAAATACCAAATGTAGGACATTGGGCTATAGAAAGGAAAACTGCAGGCAGAGGTCTCACTCTACATCAAGTTTACTCCATATTTAGTCTTTAGTGCCATGAGTGTAGATAATTCAGCTTCACAAAGATACGTATGTTATTGGAAATGGCTTTAAAAACCTAATCATTTTAAGTAACATGCAACCAAATATTTGATAAGAAACACCGTGAAGAAATCCATCACAGGACAAGTCCACAAGGCTGTCTTGCTCCTTTGTGCTATGCAGATTTATAAACATATTTTCAAATCTAACTGAACTGAACATCTGAAAGCAGAAGTCACAAATCTGGATTCTCGAATTTTGACAGTCCCCTTCAATCAGTTTAGTAACTTAAGCTGGTAGCTGCATCACTTCTTTTGTTAAATTTGGACTAATTTTCAAATAAAGTTTGATTTGTCCATATGTCTGTCTCAAAGTTGCAGCTTTTTTCTTGAAGTTTCTGCTTCACTTTTAAGTTTAAAAGCCATCGGTGATTTGCTGTACAGGCCAACTCACTGACAACATCCCCAGGATTAGCCAATTTAGTGAGTCATTTAAAATCATAGAAATGGTTTGATAGCTCAAATTTGAATTGGATGAACAAAATTCTTATATCAGCACACAGCACAAAATACCAAGTATGTATCTTGGCATGAGAAAGCCATTGTACCTAAAGTATGTCAAAGAAACCGAACATGACTACTACAACTTTCTTCACATGGCGCTCAGAATAAGTGAGACTGCAGAGGCTGGATCTTTATGAAGTCGACTATTTGAACTGCTTCATCCAAGACGCTCTTAAGGTCTGTTGACATGATTTTAGGTATCCAGCACTTCCCTATGTAAACTGCAATGTACAAATATTACAAGCAGAACAGAAAGCTTTCACACACATCATGAGCCCACTGTGTTGTCCCATTATTGCTAGGTCTCCATTGGTGCTCACTCCCTCCAATTTAGATCATTCTGTCTTATCTGACACAATAAATGCGTTCAAAATATCAACAATGGCTACAGAAGTTGAATGTGTGAGTAAACACTTTGTGCACTTCCGCTTCATGTTCATATCTGACATGCACAAATCTTTGTCATCTGGGATGAAGCATGGAAGCAATGAGGAATGACTTGAGCACATTTATGTTAGGTTGAATGTCCATTGGGTGCTGGGTGGTCTTTTGGCATTGGCATTTTTTTCTCCACCTTAATTGGAGCTTTTTTTTCTCCTTGGGGCGATCTGACCTTATCTTCATGCACACCTATAGAAACTTACATTACAATCTCTGTATATATAAAATCCAACGTCTGTCTGTCTGTCTGTCTGTCATTTTCACAAGAGAACTATTTAATGGATTTAGATCTGTTGTTTTTTTTATTATTTGCTTGAAGATTCTGGATGATTTTGCGACTTCTCTCATCACACTATGTATCATAGTTCGCTTGGGGGAGCGATTAATTCGCGCTGATCTAAAACAGAGGCTGTGGGCCAAAGTGAGGGGGAAGCATGACATCAGGAGTGGGGAGCTGTGCAGGGCCCTCCTCACTCAGGCTCCAGCCTCAAAGTGTACCTTGCCCCCCCTTAGCTAGCGAATGACAGAACTACTTAATAGATTTGGATTTGTTTTTTTTTTTTTTGTATAATTTGCTTGGATATTCCAGTTGATTTTGCTACTTCTCTCATTACGCTAAGTATCATAGTTTGTTTGCAGGAGCAATATATTGCACTAATCCAGGGTTGCCCCAGAAATCGATCGCGATTGACCAGTAGATCAGAAAGGTAGTGCAGGTAGATCGCGTTACATTCAAAAAAAAATTTTTTTACATGTTAATCTATTATATATCCTCCCTATTTTATTTGCCACTTGATTGACATACAGGACAGCCAGTCTGAGATCTCTTTTCTTCTAACCCACTGGTCATCCCGCATGCACGATCATTTGCGTGAGCTACTGCAAACCTCCAGCTATCTAAGTGATCTAGTTAGCCTTCCAATTTACATCGATTTAAAAAAAAATTGTTGGTTATGAGCTGGATGTGGAATTGGAAGAGGATTTTTTTTCTCTCACAATGTCACAATCGAAAGAGTGTTTGTCTGATCTGTCAATCTATCATTGCTATTCCAAAGAAGGAAAATGTTCATAAAAAGTACGAAACTGACTTCCTTACAAAAAGTGATATGAGAAAGAAAAAGGAGAGGGAACTAAAATCGCAGTTAATCAGACATCTGTCATTTTTCACTCAGCTGAATTCAAAAGCAAAGGCAGACACACCAAGCATCGTTCCGGGTGAGTCACTCGATCATTAAGCATAAGACGTCCTTCCAAGAGCTACCTCCTTGACTGCGTTATTCGGCTCTACTTATTTATGCGAGTCAGCCTTTTCCCACATGAAGATTATTAAATCCAAATACTGTAGTGACCATAAATGTATTGAATTGTCATTGTGCCATAAAGGTTATTCAGTTATGCAAGGTACAACAACATATATTTTATATATATAGCATTTTTAATGTAGGTAGATCATTTTGACCTGGTCCTTTTAAAAGTAGCTCGCAAGCTGAAAAAGTGTGGGCACCTTTGCACTAATCCGAGACAGAGGCTGCGGCCCAAGGGGAGGGGGAAGTGTAACATCTGGAGTGGGGAGCCCAGCGGGGTCCTCCTCATTCACATGCCAGTATCTGGCCATGTTTTGGAATGTACCTGGCCTCAGCTTAGCTAGCGCTACCTGTTTGTCTATTGATTTTTAAAGTTTGTCCAGTTTCATTACTACGCAGACGGGGCCATGGGGGACAGCTAGTATTGTATATAATTATACTACTTTTCTACTAATTATGGCAAGTGAAGTTGTATGAATTGATTTTTTATTACTTATTCATTATTATTCTTACCTACAGTAATTTAATTTGTTTTGTCTTTTCATGTAACCACCTCTTTGACGTCTTGTAAAGCACATTCAGATACATTCTATAGATGAAAATGTGCAACAGAAATAAATGGTGTTGTTGTAAATAAAAGCTGCTGACTTAAGTTATGTCTCATTTCATCCATCCTTAATTTAACAGTATTGCTTGAAAGTGATATGAGATTTAGCTTCTTGAAGTCATTTTCTCCTCACTTGACACCAGCCGTATCTTTTGCAGCAGGCAAAATCAAAGTCTCCACAGTTACACAAGACTTTCCTGTCTTTCCCATAAGCTGCTCTGCACGTTAGGATTTCTTGAACTGTTTTAGAGATAAGCCAAGCAAAATGTTTTCTCTACATTCATAATGGCTAACACGGTACAACAACCTAGTACTACTTGAACTGTTTTAGTATTTTCACTTCCTATTCAAGCTGATTCAAAGATCATTTGCTTGCTCTTGTTTTCCTTAAGTTAGTTTTCAGATAATTCAATAGGTTTGGACACATACTCTCTATGCTTTGTCTCCTGGAGTCAATAAAAATCATTTGTTTGCACATCAGAACAAAAAACACATAGCACCAGTGGCTCATTCTCAGGTCTGACATATATAAAGACCACCTTGCTGACTTTCCTCTTATCATTATGAGAGACTAAAGATGGACTAGTTACTTGTAAGAGAAGCAGACATCAGCCACGTATTCATGCCACACATGGTATTTCAGCAGGCATATTACATCAGGCATTTTTCTGCATTCGCTTTCTTGCCATGTTGCTAGGTGGGTTTGTGAGTATTATGTTATCTTGTCCTGTATCATTTTTGATGGACTGGCACCCTGTGTAGGTCCCAAATTTGCTGCTGAGATAAGCTCTAGATCCCTGCTACACTGGGCTGGGATGTACAAATGGTCAGAAGAGCTCGAAAATGGGATTCCAGCCTATGTGATTAAAATAAAAGGGTTACATATTTTAAATGCTACTTTAACAGCACTTACTTCTCTGAAAATCATTTAAACAAACATCAGTGGAATTAATATAGTTGATGTGGAAATTGCTTGAAAATGAGAAGATGATTAAATTAGAACAAATTTTTAAAAAATGCTTATTTTGAACTGACTTCCATCTAGTACTGCTTAATGAAGAAGATATAAAAGTATGGGTGAGAATCTACGAGTTTCATGAGAACGTTGCAAACACACTGAAGGCGAGGACTCCAACAGAAGTTCATTTGAATTAGGAGGGGTACATCTGTGTGGCAGCTTCAGACAGTTTACAGCTCGGCCAGGCCCATCATATTCAAAGAAATAATGAGTGTGTCACGGGCAGTGGAATGTAAGGAGAAAAACAATATTTGAAAAATAATTGTGTAGTCTGTAATTAATGATGAGTGAAATTACATACACTTTAGCTCCTAAAATGAGATTTGCATGTGATTTTGCATTTGCGATAAACAAAACTCACTAAAATAAATTCTTTGGGGTGCAGGGAATGCCATTCCCTAAAGGCTATTCCAAAGCTAAAACCTTCCGCAATCCAATGCCGCTACCACCTTACGATCTTCCACAGCTCCTTCCATGCCATTGAAGGCAGTCTCGTCTGCCTCACCCACTGCCCACTTTCCACTTCGCATGGCTCATTTTGGGTCAGAGGTAACACCATGTGTGCTCACTTGCCCATATCCATAATCTGATCCAAGCCAGGATCCTTCAAGATACGCACCCAGGTCAATGGATCTGGTACTCTCTGTCTGCACTCCCTCTTTCTATGCTATGTGCAATATACATTTCACCAGGCTTCTACACATGGAGAAAAAGGCTGCAGATTAGTTGAAAATATATGTGACTAGCAAAATACCCGCGCTTCGCAGTGGAGAAGTAGTGTGTTAAAGAAGTAATGAAAAAGAAAAGGAAACATTTTAATAATAACGTAACATGATTGACAATGTAATGGTGTTGTCATTGTCATGAGTGTTGCTACATATATATATATATATATATATATATATATAATATATATATATATATATATATATATAAAATATATATATATATATATATATATAAATATATATATATATATATATATAAAATATATATATATATATATATATAAAATATATATATATATATATATAAAATATATATATATATATATATATATATATATATATATATATATATATATATATATATATAATGTAATAATAATGTAGTGTAATAATTAATCTTGATTAATCATATGTAATCACACATGAAAATTTGCCCCAAATCGCAAATGTTGTTTTTTAATTTAAAAGGGTTTTAGTGGGCGACAGAATCAAATAATAGACATGGACATGAATATTGTAAATTCAAGCTCTTTTAATTTCTGAAAAAAATGTTTTAAACTGCATTTCAATTCAAAACAGAAACAAAAATATCATCCCTGGCTAAAATTGGGCAGACTTAAAAATAAAGTGGTATTTTAAGTACTTTAAGTACATTTTCAGAATGGTATTGCCTTTAAATAATAATAATAACCAAAATTTCAACATTAAGTGCAGTTTTTCTTCTTAAATAAATTAAGCAGAAACATAAAAGGTAATTTGACCAGCTTCACCTTTAATCTCTGAGTAACCTTAGCCAAAATTATTTTGTACATTAGGCTAAAACAGTGTGTTCATTGAACAATTTGTAATTAGATGTAATTAGAATTACTAACGTCACGGAAGTCCAATGATCCCCAGTAAGAGCCACAAAGTCCGCTTTCTGTAATGCATCTAATTTTTCTTGCTTTTCGTGTGCACAAAACCATGCTTTTATCAAGGCTTCCATCGGGTAGTCTTTTGAAATGAAATTTTCCTCCGATCAGTCGTAGGAACGCGCTTTATTCCGACTCTTAACATTTTTGTAGCTCTGATGTGTGCATCAATGTAATCGATGTACCAGGAAATCATGCATTGACAAAAGTTCCCCTTTGCTTGGAATTGAAAGTCTGATTTAATGCGTTATTTTTTGTTATGGAGTACATGCATCGAAGCTTCTCAGCTGTGCTTGTGCTAAGAAAAGGAAACATTTTAAAAATAACGTAACATGATTGTGAATATAATAGTTTTGTGACCGTTATGAGTGTTGCTGTCATCAAGGAATTGATTATAATTTTTTTCAATCAGGTTCGTATTTGGTTTCAGTTTTCACAAAACCTTAGTCTATTTGAGAGTATGTAGATCAGGGTATATATATACATATATATATATATATATACCCACGCTTACGCGAGAAGTAGTGTGTTAAAGAAGTTATGAAAAAGAAAAGGGAACATTTTAAAAATAACATAACATGATTGTCAATATACAGTAATTGTTTTGTGAGTGTTATGAGTGTTGCTGTCATTAAGGATTTGATTATCATTATTTCTTTCAATCAGGTTCGTATTTCTAGGATGTGTTGTGTTCAAGTTACCTTCCGTGTTTGTCAACCATTGTAAAGATAACAGGTTTGATTCAAGTGTTCACTGCCCAAATTGGTACTCGTTTAACAGGCATTCCCGGTATGAAGTTGTGGATTTGCCTGCGAATATTTAGCGGCAGCGTGTCTATGAACTTAATTTAAACTTAAGCTTTACACCTTGCTTTCCTATTGATATGTCTACAAAGGCTTGTTCAGCTTCAGAGGGTTGTTCCTTTCTTACTGCATCAATAAACAGCTCGTCTTCCTCTTTATCTGAGACATCACACACTGCATGCATGGGTTTACCTTTCCCAGTCCTGCAAACTTTAGCGAAGTGCTTCAATTTACCACATTTTAACACTGTCTTCCTTTAGCTGAATATTGACTTTTTCCACCGTGTGCTTTGTTTGCGCAGTAGCTGCACTTATGAATATGCTTGTATGCGTCACTCACTTCATATTCTTTTGCTGCCTTCTCAATTGTGAAATGTGTTTTTGTTCAGCACTCTTTGGAGCTCTTGCTTGTTGTCTACGTATTGCGTTTACAGTCAGTTCACGTGAGCTACTCAGAGTACATGCATCAAAGGATCTCAGCTGTGCTTGTGCTATCTTGCGATGTCCACGGCTTTATTTAATGTTAGCTCAGACCCGCACTTAAAAGTTTCTTATGCTCTTTCGCTGAGTTTGTGCCAAACACTATTCTATCCCTGACCATCTCATCTTCGTTTGCATAAGCACAGTCCTTCACCAGCAATTTTAACTCCGTTACAAAGTGATCAAAAGTCTCATTTATACCCTGCATCTTCTCATTAAACTTGTATCTCGCGAATATCGTATTCGTCTTAGGCATGACAAACGCCTAATAACGGTCAGTACCTTGGCTTCCTCCTGGGTGAGAGTCCATGTGTTAAAAATGTCTCTTCCTTTTTCCCCAGTCCACAGGAGCAGGTAACTGCATTTCTCACTCTCGTCTTTGCCTTTTAGCGGTCGAGAAAACATTAGCTCCACGTGCTGTTGGAACTTTTCCATTCTCCCAGCAGGTTAAGAGAATCCCAGTCAATTCGTGGTGAGGGAACTCCAACAAAATCAAAGACTGTCCTCTATTCTGACAGCATGTCTTGTTTTCAAAAATTGTGAAAAATGAAATGATGGCAAGACTTTCTTTTAAAGTATGCAGGGGAACTTTATTTATTACAGTTACGCCTCCCACGTAATTTAGTGCCTGCCCATATAAGGCCGTCCGTCAGCGGCAATCCAATAGAAACACTGCCGCTAAATATTCACGGGTGAAGGACTGTGCTTATGCAGAGGAAGATGAGACAGTCAGGGTGGTATTTGGCACAAACTCAGCGAAACTACGAGAGAAACTTTTAATTGCCGGGTCTTAGCTAACATTAAATACAGCCGTGGACATCGCACGAGATGGCACCAGCACAGCTGTGAACCTTCGATGCATGTACACCAAGCGCTCACATGAAATGACGCAGTGCACAGACAAAAGCTACAGTTCCAATGAGTGCTGAACAAAAACCGAATTACACAATTGAGAAGGCAGCAAAAAAATATGAAGCGTGTGATACATACAAGCATATTCATAAGTGCAACTACTGCGGAAACAAAGCACATGGTGGAAAAGTCAATGTCCCGCTAAAGGAAGACAGTGTAAAAACCTGTGCATGCAGTGTGTCACGTCTCAGATAAAGAAGAAGACGAGCTGTTTATTGATGCAGTAAGAAACGAATCGATGAATGAAACCTGTTATCTTTACAACGATTGACAAACACGGAATGTAACTTGAACACAACACATCCTACAAATACGAACCTGATTGAAAGAAATAATGATAATCAAATCCTTGATGACAGCAACACTCAGTAACACTCACAAAACAAATACTGTATATTGACAGTCATGTTACGTTATTTTTAAAATGTTCCCTTTTCTTTTCATAATTTCTTTAACACACTACTTCTTCGCTGTAGGTATATATATATATATATATATATATATATATATATATATATATATATATATATATATATATATATATATATATATATATATATATATGTATGTATATATATACCCCGATCTACATACTCTCAAATAGACAAACCACATGCTGTGGCGCAATGGTAGAGGCTTCACCTCTAGCGCTGATGTCCGAGGTTAGATTCCCGAGAGGGGGTGCACTGAGTATGTACGCTTGCTTCCCGATTCATTCTACCCTCGCGCCCCTTGGTTTGAGACGATGAAAAAATATGCGGTTAACGCAGAAAGACAGATCAGCAATTGAAGCTTTATGAATAATGGATACAAAGCGTTCCTAAGACTGATTGGAGGCAAATTTCATTTCAAAAGACTACCCGACAGAAGCCTTGATAAAAGCGTGGTTTTGTGTAAACTGTCCAGATACTGAACCTGATTGAAAGAAATTATAATCAAATCCTTGATGACAGCAACACTCATAATGGTCACAAAACTATTACATTCACAATCATGTTACGTTATTTTTAAAATGTTTCCTTTTCTTTTTCATAACTTCTTTAACACACTACTTCTCCACTGTGATGCGCGGGTATTTTGTTAGTGTAACATAAAGGGGGTGCAGTGCTGTTTGTGTCCATAATGAAACAGAAAACGAAGACATAATTTTATAGCAAAGATGAAAACAATACAGTACATGTTTTCTAATTCTACATCTTGTGTATTAAATTGTGACAATGCAGACATGGTTGCCACTATTAACAGTTCCTTGCAGCGTTCTAGTTTTTTATTTGTACTATGTATATAGTAACCTATGGAAGGCAACATTTTATAAATCAATTTAGTATGAAAGTCTTCTTTAAATCAACTAAAGGCCTGAGACTTGTATGGATTGGCCCAACTTGTACAGAGAGGCCCAGCTTGTATGAATTCTAATTAAAATTATTAATCCTATTAATATGAAATTATTGTAGACTAGAGGGAATGAAAAATAAGTAAAATGAGCAAATTCCGTCCAAGTGACAGGTATCTTCATTCGTCCACGTATACGCTTTACACCAGAGCACACCATACTCTACCAGGCAAATAAACCCCTTGAGGCAGTCTTGCTTAGTTTTCAATTTAAAAAACATTATCAGGTCCAAATAAGTTACATGATAATGATCTTGAGGAAAGCATTTAAATGAAGTAGGCAGCAAAATGCTTTCCCGGGAAATGGTAGGGAAAAAGATGCAGAAAACTGGTTCCTCATCCATCAGTATTAATCTCACACATTACAAAGGCCCCTTCCATTTATCTTGTAGACACAAATTAGAAATTCTGGAGTTTTAACAAATGAGCCTGCAAATGTAAACTTATTAGGCCATATATTTTTACTACACACTGTGCTGCGGCCTCCACAAACCTGTCCCTTCAGTGTGTTTTCTTATTTTTTTGTTATTGATGGAAGCTAACTAATCACATTTTTAATGCTGTCTTCAGGGAGCACAGCTTGAGTGAGTAGAAGAAATAAAGCACACCAAATAAATCCAGCCTATTAAATGTCTAGATTATGTGTCTTTTATAGATGTCAAGCTTGTTTTACACACATGTAAAGAGTGCAATTAATTAATGCGAAATTAAAGGAGACCTGACAAAACAAAAAAAATAAATAAATAAATAAAAGACTTTTATTCCATTGCCTTATTTTCTGATGCTATCATATCATCATGTTAATGTTTGCATATATGCCACACATCCATCCATTGGGCCATTTTTGTTTAACTTGGGGTCTATTGAGGGTTTCATATGCTATCATGTTCCACTTACTGTATGTGTGATACCAGCATTACTTTGTGGCAGTCAGGAGGTCAATGCTAGTCTAGTGTTGCTATTTTTCCAGCAGTACTTGTCACTGTGATGGAGTGGCGCAGAATTGTTCCAGTATTTCATTCTGGATCCATGACTAAAAAGTTTTAAATGTGTGTTGTGACCTCTAGGGGGCACCGCCAATTCCCCAAACTACCACACAGATCCACACCAAGACAGTCCCGAGTGCAAATAAACATTTTGCATTCACAAAATACCTTTGTGTAGTCCACACCACAATTTTCAATTCACAATTCTCCTTTTTTTCTCCTCCAGGTGAGCTTCACTCTCTACCTCCCGACTCTGACTCCTTTTTCAAGATGATGCAGCTTCTTTTATCTTGTCCATGCATTACTTCCAGGGCTAGGACATGGTCTGTAGGAAACACTTCCAAGACTATAGTAAGGGCCATATTTCCCTGCTGCGCCCGCTTGTGGCACCCACGAAACTCAAAAGGGCTGTATTCTGGGACACCAATTCCCATGATGCCCTGCGTTTATCAAAAGGGGATCCGATTCCCAGGGAGGCTGCCCTCTAGCATAAGGGGGGTCATAGCACCCAGATGTTAGTGGTCTTCCCAATGTACTGGCTTCCCTGACAGGTAATGAGTCCATCTAGTCGAAGAGTCCGCCCTTCCGTTTTCTTTTATCATAACATCCCGTCTGGGCAAGGAATCACCCTCTGGGACACCCTACCATCTCCTGTGGGACTCACAGTTCTATCTTGGATCTTTTCTAATTTCTATACACTTTTAAAGTTTTCCCAGGCAAATATTAAGATACACTTGTCAATGTGTAAGCAGATCTCAAAATCCATTTGTGCACACTTAGCTAAATCGCCAGTTGTCATCATTCCCTTGACGTGTTTTACTGTAATTTAATTTCAGATGAGATATTATATTCTTGACAGAACAAAAGTGTTTTTATTACCAAATCAAATGCAATTTTCCAAGATCTGTAAGATATGCCAGTCTTACATGCATTTTTACTGTAATCAGTAGAGTGCTTACCATAAATAGTTGTAAATTTGTATCATTGGGGCTTGAAACCAGCCTGGCTGATGCACTCTTTTTACTATTCAGCTGTGATGGATTAAAGTCATCAAAAAAGTAGTGCTTTAAGTACAGTCATTAGGATACACATGCACATCCTTTAGTTTGATTTTTTTTTTTCCAGCCGCTGAATCTTTACTGTGATTTATGAATGCGTTTTTGTTTTTAATATTGAAAAGTCAATGATGCTTACATCTTGGTTTCACAGGTTGCTCAGAAATCCACAAAATCCCTGTGTCAGGAGGGTTTCGCTGAGATTTAATACACCAGGAGAAGGATTTCTCACTTAACTGTTTGTGTCTTGTGCTGCCAAAGTATTCTGTTCAGGTTGAGGGGCTTATCTTGGATATTCCTGAGTTTGTATCTTGAAGCTCTCGCCAGTTAGAAGGCCGGTCAAAGTCAAGCAGTTTATATTGCACTTTACACAAGGAAACTTGATTTTGGAACCAACTGTTGTGCACACTTTGACAATACAATCCAGTAATAATCACCCTGATGGTGCACATTAGCATGTTATGTTCACAACACTTCAACATTACTTGTCATCTTACTCTCCATCTGCTTGTCTTAGGAAGGAATCCCAGTGGAGATATGTCACGTTATACTGTCTTTCTGCTTCTGTCCTGCTAGGAGACTGTGCCCACATGCCGTTAAAATGAACAATTCATGATGGTATACCTTCCAGTCAGACTTTAGGGAAAAACGTGAAGTAGCGGTGGATTGGTTGATAAATATGAACAAAACACAATTCAAAATTAGCTTGATTTATGTGACAATAAAATATTACATAAATGCAATAAATGGGTATTGCTTTGCTGTTACACATTTTCCTTTTAAAATAAGAGCTGAGATCACTCTAATGATTCCAATGGATATCCTTTATTCATCAGATCTGAGGGAGCACTTGACGTAAGTACATTTTAGTACATTTAAACAAATGACAAATATGAATTGGTTGGACTGAGCTTATGAAGACTGAAATGCTTGTATAAAACACACGTTACGTCACATTACACCACACCATTACCTCCTATGCATAGGAAACTCTCTCAAAGAGGTATGACAGCTTAAAGATCTTGTCATTTGATCAAAGCTACTTTATGTGAATAATACAATGTAAGAAAGAGATCAATATTTAACAAAAACATTCTCATCATTTGATCTCATTATTGCCATCTTGAATGCAGAGGGTAAAAAAATCTTTGCTACATAGAAAAGTAAAAAAAAAAAAACAAAATGATCAAAGAATATATAAATATAGGAAATGTCCTTAACAACTACTCAAATGCTATACAACTGGCAAAAGTAATTTCTGGCTAAGCATAAAATTGACTTTCATTTCATATATCAAAATTATGTGAGGGATCAGTATTACATTACAGCTCCATGAATTAAGGCTGCATATGTTCAGACTGGGAGCTCCCACTTTGAAGGTGCTCATCTGATATTGCCCAATTGGATGCTGGTGTTGGCCATGTTTTGAGCACTACATGAGTGCAGTAAGGTGTGATGCCTCCAGTGTCTTCTCTCAGTAGTACATTTGCTGTGACAGATGCCTGGGCATCCTCACTATATGCCCATACCATCTCCCTGGGCTTTTCTCTATCAGGTAGAGAGGTTGGTTCTGCTCCAAGGTCCTCCTATCTGCTATTACAGACCATAATTTATGATTAATGTATCTGTCCTTAGCTAGATGGGAACATTTCCCTCATGATATCATTAAATATTAAGCAGGCAGAAGGTCTGGAATTGATTCCAAGTGTGGAATTTACATTTAGAAGCCGTCGCTGTGAACTCTCAATATGAAGTCCAGAAAGCTGTCCATGCAAGTAAAAACAGCCCATCGTTAGGCAGAGAAAACAAAACAAACCCTTCAGAGAGATAGCAGAAACACGAGGAGTGGCTAAATCAACCATTCAGCATATTCTTAGAAAGAAGGAACACTCTGGTGAACTTGGAAACATCAGAAGGTCTGGAAAACCACAGATGACAACTGTGCTGGATGACTGCAGAATTACACTATGTCCTTGGTGAAGAAGACCTATCATTGCCAAAGTCTACAATCAGGAGAAGACTTTACAAAAGTAAAGACAGAGGGTTAACCACAAGGTGCAATCCATTGGTAAACTTCAAGAATAGGAAGGACCAGTTAGACATTTTTTAAAAATCTGTCCAATTGTGAAATAATTTTCTTTGGACAAAGGAAAGTAAGATCAACGTTGGAAAGGGGAGAGTATTTAGAAGAGAAGAAATGGCTCATGATGCGATGAATACCACATCATCTGTGAAGCATGGTGGAGACAGTTTTATGGCATGATCAATGAATGGAAGTCAGTCACTGGTGTTTATTGATGATATGACTGCTGATAGATGTAGTAGAATGAATTCTGAAGTGTAGAGGGCTATATTCTGCTACTATCTGCTCAGATTAAGGGGAATGCTGGAAAACCGCTAGATAGACACTTCACAGTACTGATGGACAATGAGCCAAAACACACCGTGATAGCAAACCAGCTGCTTTGCAAAACAAAAGAGAGGAAGATTCTTCAAAGGTCAAGTCAATAAACTGACCTCAGCCCAAATGGACATACATTTCACTTACTGGAGACAAAACCGATGGCAGAAAGCCCAGCAAAGAATCAGCAACTGAAGACATCTGCAGTAAAGGCCTGGCAAAGTATCAGTAGGGTGTAAACCCAACACTTCGAGAAGGCCATGGGTTCTAGCCTTCAGGCAGTCAGTGACTATAAAGGATTTTCAACCAAATATTAAAAATGATCATTATATTTATGATTATGTTAGTTTGTCCAAATACTTTTGAGCCCCTGGAAACAGAGGGGTTGTTCAGAAAAATGGCTGTCATTCTTAAATGGCTCCTATCATATTTATTTGTAAACCCCTTAAATTAAAGCTGAAAGTCTACACGTCAATTACATCTTGATTTGTTTGTTTCAAATCCATTGTAGTGGAGTACAGAACCAAAATGATTAAAAACGTGTCATGGTCCAAATATATGGACCCGACTATATTTAACATATTAACAGAGTGGAACGTGTGAGGGAAACAAGATTGTGAAGTATAAATTATACTGAGGTTTTAGGTAATGTTCAAGTAATGACTCTGAGACACCCTGCACTCTCATTGGGGTTGATGTTTTGGGGATCCTTCTTCTTTTCACCCTTGAATGGAAAATGTGGTTCAGATAATCAATGCATGACCGACAAAGGTATTAATGTTTACAAATATGTAAATATACTGTATATATATATATATATATTGTGATGGACGACTGGCAGCTCAACCCGACCGATACATCGAGGACACTTGAGGGAGACTTCCCTGCAGCTTGGAGGTGCCCCAGATTCCCGCAGGACACCATGGGAGATGGAGTTCGGCTTCACAGCCCTGCTGGGTGCCGCCGTGTGATACTGCAGGGAGATATGGGGATTTTTATTTCCCATGTAGCCCCTAGTCACGGGAACGGAAGAACAGAAGTACTTCCGGGCTGAAGAAAAATGTAATTCTCCATCTGACCTGGAAGTTCTGACAAGTCACGTGAACAGAAGAGGAGAAGCACTTCCAGGTCAAGGACTATATAAAGGACCATGGGAGACCCAGCAAGCCGAGTAGGAGTTGGGAGGGAGTGTGACAGAGCTGCTGGGAGGAGAAGAGGAAAAGTATTGTGTTTATTGAATTGTGTTTGGTGGATTTGGTGCTTTAGAGGCACTATTGCAAAGAAGGAATTAGAATTGTACTTAGTGCTTTTAAACTTGTGTCCTGAGCATCTGTCTGTTGGGTTTCATGGGGAAACAATGCCCTCTACCATCCACAATATATATATAAATATATTTGCAAATATATAATCTAATATAGTATTACATTTTTTTTATGAAAGGTAAAATCAATATGCAAAATATGCACAGTATATTGAAGGAAACAAATTGCAAGGTTACAGTGCTGGATATCACTGCCCCAAGCTAATGAGTTGTGACTTAAATATCGATGACGCTGTCACTTGCATGACCATTGGTGTCATTTTCAATCAAAGTGTATTGTAATAGGATCTTCAATACCTGCATTTTATAATTTGCATAACAAAGTGCTGACAAATATGCCTTGCGTGTCAATGTAAAAGAAAATGATGTTAACAAAGATGGTAATCATGAATTAATGAGTATAAACAGCAAAAAAATGTTTGCTTCTATTAATTCTGCAATCTAAATGGTATAATTTGTGTGTGAACTATTGGAGTACTAGGAATTCATGAACACAAGTGACCAGCAATTGTATGAAATGTTTTCGACGGGACATATGTTTTACTGTTTAATACTTTTAATATGTAATATAGGAAGGTAAATTGAGATTTGTGTAGTCAGTCTGGTTATTTATTTATTTTTACCACATTTTTGCGTGTCCAGTTGCTGATTTCTTGGTGATGACTCAAACCAAGCCTACAAGATTTTCAAACTCATTTTGTCAAAATAAAAAGTAACATTTTGAACAATTACCCCGCACTGTGTGCTTATTTATTAAATCCTTGAGTGCTTCTGCTCAGAAATGGTGGATCAGATTTTATGTAAATGTGTTTGTGTCTCTAAATTGGCCGACTCTTGGCGTTATACAGTGTAGCTGAGATAGTACCGGGAGGCCTACAACCCCGTAAGAAGGTCCTGAAAATATGCAAGTGATGTGTGACTGTGGCAGTTGTACATTTGTTTCATGTATTAAGTGTACTGTGGGTTAAGGTAAGTGGATGGGACATTTTCTGTGTGTACTTCTGACCAAACCCTTCTTTCTAACCAAGACTTCTTCTACTCAACATTTCCAGAGCAATCATCATGGAGCTGATGAGACTATATGACATGTAACCATTTTATTATTAACTTTAGTATTTAGAGTTTCAATTTCAATGATAAAATGTTTGCCAAAGACTTTTAATCTGTCTAGATCAGGGGTCTCCAACTCCGGTCCTGGAGTGCTACTATGGTTGCAGGTTTTTAGGCTTCCTAATTAGTGACCAGTTTTTGCTGCTAATTAACTCTTTTGTTGTAATTTTATTTGACTTACTAATAAGACTCATCCCATTTAATTATATATTTATTCTTTAATTAGAATTTTCCAATAGTGCCCCATTGTTTCCATTGTAAAGTGGCAGTGAAGGCAAGATATATTTTTTAATTTACAGAGAGTGTATAACTTTAGAACGCAATTTCGTGTGGCAAATGCTTATATACTATGTTTGTGAAGACATAACTTTGACTAATCCTTTAATAATAACCTGCTCAAGGGTGCTATGGACTTCAGACTGGACCAAAGCCTCACCCTCCAACAGGACAATGACTCTGAGCACAAAGCAAAGACAATAGAGAAGTGGCTCAGTGATAACTCTCTGAATGTTCGTGAGTTTCCCAGCCAGAGCCCAGAATTGAACACAACTGAACGTCTCTGGAGAGACCTGAAAATATCTGTCCACTGATGTTCTCAATCCAACCTGACAGAGCTAGTATTGGAAGAGAAGAATGGCTGGAAATCCCCAAATCCAGGTGTGTGATGCTTGTCGCGTCATAACCAAGAAGACTTCAGGCTATGCCATAGGTGCGTCAACTAAGTCCTGAGGAAAGGCTCTGAATGCTAACTTCAATGTGATAGTTCAGGTTTTCATTTGTAATATATTTGCAAAAGTTTCTAAAAATTCCTGTTTTTGCTTTATCTTTCTGGGGTACCGAGTGTTACTTTATGTGGGGAAAAAGTAAATTGAAATGAGTTTAGCACAAGGTTGCAACATAATAAAATGTGAAAAGAATGAAGGGGTCTGAATACTTTGTGAGTGCACTGTATGGGGAACTGGCTTGAAACATTACGTGTTTTCTGACAGTTTGCATTAGCCTACCGAAAGAAAGTGCAGAAAGTGGTCATAAGGGAATACCAATGGTAACCAATGATGTGTAGCTATGTTGTAGAATTCAAATGGCAGACATTTTTTAGGCCTAATAAGTGCCCAGAAACCATTTGCATATCATTGCTTCAACACCATCAGTCTGTGCTGCTTCTCCAAAACATTTGAACAATTTTGACTGGCATAGGCCATTCGCCCTAACAATCTTACTAACACCATCCTTCTTGAATCTCTAAAATAATATCAGATTGAGACTTGAAAGTCCCTAAAATCTTAATTGCTACCGCAATACTTTGTAATTTTTCCATGTGTTTATGTGCAAAATTAATCATCCTTCAATATACAAATGTGTCCACATGTTGACTAATTTATGGATCCATGTTGTTTATACTTATTTATGCCCCCATCTGCATTTCCCAGAAGAAGTTGAGTTTCATCAGACTAGATTACATTCTTCCAAGCTTCATCCAAGTAGTTTTACTGAACACATGTGACATGTCCACTGTAGGCACATCGTCCTGTTCTTAGTTGACAGGATTGCAACCCACATAGTCTTTTGTTAGTGTAGGCTACAGGCATTAGGGTTGAAGAGGAACTTTCAGAGATGTCCTACTACATATCACTGTTATTTGAATCTTTGTTCTGTTTTTGTTAGCTTTTCAGCCACAGAAATGCCACTCAAATGATGTTTTTTTTATATATTGCTCCACTCTCAACAAACTCTAGAGACTATGGTGTTCAAAAATCCCTGGATTGCAACTGTTTCAGAGATACTTCAGCCACCAGGTAATAAAATCCACAATACCAAAAGGTCCTCTACATGCCAATGTGGATAGGCAAGGGCAACAAACACTATCAGCAGCTGGTATAATAAAGCATGGCCTTCCCAACACGTGAAGTGCCCCTGAGATGAGCTGTAGAGCTACCTTAGGCCAGAGCACTAAGAATGTTCAAGTTAAGAGGTTCTCTCAATCCAGGAATTTGGACTGTGGCGGCCACCAGCCAAGCACCCTGACTCAGTAACCACTGGTTTTAGTAACACACAAAGAAGATGTTCATCATGGAGAGCAATAGAAGAACCTGTCATCTCATCTCATCTCAGTTTCTGCGTTTCTGCGTGGGCAACATCAGGCTGAGCTCTCTTCCAGCCTCCTGTTCCTGTGCACACAGCCAGACCGTTACATAGGTGAATTTGAAAAAAGGCTAACTATTGAGAGAAACAAGTAAAAATCTGAAATGAGATAGAGGAGGTGAGGAAGTACAGTTTTTACTGAGATGTTTGAGTTATGAAACTGGGTGAGCCACCCAGATAACAAGATAATAACCTATTGGTGAAGGCTAAGGGGAGCGCAAGAATTATCCCAGCATCAGATTCCTTCTGAAGCCCTACTCTGAATTTTGCTACAAACTGACTCTCATATTTTTGATATTTGAGTTTATTTTACCTTGTTCCATTTTTAATATCTATTGTTTCTTTTGCAACAAATCAAAAAGATTACATCAGTGAAGTGAAAACATCAGCAAAGAAATCAACACAGAAGTTTTGCTTTTTAAGGAGATGATATAAAGTACTGAGTTCCAAAATCAGGAGTGGTCTCCCCTGGACTTTCTCGTATACTCAGATATGGGGATGGATATTTGAGGAGTAAACCACAAGACAATGATTACATTTTTATATTATGTACATTAAAGAACTATCAACAGCAAATCAAATTAATACTATATTGAACAATTATTATAAAAGTAAAGATAAAGCATGAATAAAGAAGTACCACTTTCAGTTAGTGGAAATAGCTCAAAAGTTGATAGAAATCTACATTTTGTACCTAATACTTGTATGCACAATTTGGTAGACCTAAGTGAAAGCGTCCTCAAGTTATCATGTTTACACACACGCACACACACACACACAGATGGACACACAGACATAATTATAAAAATGGTATTTTCAGACTCAGGGAGGTCCAAAATGTCAAGATTGATCAAAAACTCGAAATTGAATTTTTGAACAATTACAATACTTTCCCTATGAGATCAGACTCAGTGGGGTCTAAAATGTCGAGATTCATCAAAATCTTGGGGTTGAATTTTTGGATGATTACAATACTTTCCCTATACTTCGTATACGAGAAAGTAACAAAATAGGCCTCCTTCAAGTAACCGATATGGAAAAATGATGTCAACTGCTTGCATCTCTCATTTGACCAAGAAATGGAGATACTGTAGGTCACAAATTTCTGTGTTCTACAAATGCAACATGTGTTATGTTAGCGTGGGAAGTTGTACGACGTGGTGACGGAGACACAGGGGATGGCATTCAAGGGAGCATCCAGGAACTAGTGTACATAAAGGAAGACCTTTGACCCTGGCAAAGTTCTGCCCATCACCCCACAGCTGTACCAACCAGTGGCCCAGCTCCTCAGCCTGCCCGCAAACGAGGCGTCAGCATTTGTAATGGCTGCACTTTTACAAGACCAACATCACTTTATTAAATGGGGATTTTTCCTACTTGGGACCACAAACGTTTGTACCGTTTTTGCCTGTTCTTTTACAGACTGATGTTTTCAAGCATTATCATATTGTCTTGTGACATTAATCATGTATTTTCTCCAAAATGTGCTCTGTAACAAACATTGTTTACTGCCTCAACACTTTCATGATAATATACAAAGACGTTGTTTGGTACACTGTACAAATCCCTGAGGGGACATTGCCTTTTTGTATGACCTTTGGGGAATCAGAGTGCAGGGTCAGCCATTGTACAGCGATCCTGTTGCAATTTTCAGCTTAAGGTCCCAATAGAGTAGGATCCTTTCTGTCAGAAACAGGATTTGAACCAGCAACGTTTCAGATACCAGCACAGATCCTTTTCCTCAGAGCCACCACTCAGCCAAATGCATTTCCACAAAAACCTCAGTTATAACAGCATGCTGCTCTTCAGTTAGCTGTACGATTGTTGAACGACGCCTGAATGGTACGAAACCAAACTCACCAATTACAAGGGAAAAAAGAAAAACCAGCAACAAAATGAGAAGTTTAGGCCTATTACATGCTTATTTAAACTTTCTTTATACACTGAAATTTCACAAATATTGAGGTATGGTGGGAAATAAAGAACAGTTGATTCTGATTTTGTTGGAAAAATTTTATTATGCAGCACTCTCTACACTCAATAATTTCTTAATCTCATTCTTCACAATCCAGATCTGTAACACATCATTGAATCGCACATTTTTAACTGCCCAATTATACGTTATAAAAAATGCTCCTTGCTTTGATTCCCAGATGTGTAATGCCGATTGAATGAAACACTTTACATCTGAAGACAAAATCTTTTAATCTTATAATATAATCTGCAGTGTTGAGATCACCCACAATTTTCGTGTTCTTATCAAGAGTTGAAATCTAACCCAACACCATTTAGAGCCAAGCAGGTATCAAGACTGGGAGAGACGCCAGACTGTCACAAAACACAGTCATACACACACATCTACACCAGTAACATAAAAAATAGGATGTGGGAGTAAATGGAGACCATCTATAGACAGGGGAAAATGTAGGAATTCCACACTGGAAGGGGACCAGGCTGGAATCAAGTCCAGGCCCCTGGGGGTTTACGATGTGAGCACTAGTCACTCAGCCAGCAAGTCGGGCAAGCTTGAAATATTCAAGGCAGTTAACACAGTAATCCAGATTAGTTGTTTGAGTAAAATGAATAATTACAGTGGGATTCAGAAGGTATTCAGACCCCTTCACTTTCTATGGAAGATTATTCACATTATAATTAAATGCAATTCACTGTGTTAACTGCATTATAATGCAATGCATACCAACCAGTGGGAAAAAATAGAGCAAGGGGCATCAACAATTGGGGACAGAGGTGTACCAATCATGAGTTAAGTATGGTGAATGGGGAGTTGACAAGGAAGGGAATCCAATCATCTCATTGAACAGCTGGCCGAGTAAATGATTTCATTCTCTTCCTTGACGAATGGTTGCTGGAAAGTTCCAGTATATTAGAAGCTGCAACAGAAGTAGAACTGCTACAGTAACATCCTTAGAAAGCACTCAGGAGTTGCAGCATACGACTATGTAGAACATGAACCAGGGTGTCTGCACTCCTAAATATGGTTTGTAAATACCTGCAGGTGGGGATGGCAGTACTGCCTACTGCTAAACTTCTTCAGGTCTAGGTCAGGACTATCAGAAGAAGAATGGAACAATAGGATATAAAACGTTATTTGAACAACTTAACATAAGAGCAAACTCTTTTAGCAAAACTTAAAACATGCTTTATACTATTTTGATTTATCACTCCACCCTGACATAAAAATTATTAACAAGTGGAATACCTTTTACCCCAACTATTGACGTCCCTTAATGTCCTTCTTCCAATTTTGATTGGGTATTAAATATGATGCTCCATTTCCATTATTCTCGACAGGACCTCCATAGTAAGGCACCCCTCTTATATTCCTCCAGCCCATGAAGGGGATGGGGTTAAGTGTTGCTTTCTGGTAATAGGTTGATGCTGTGGAGGAAATCAGAGATACAGTTAGCGGCAGTGCCCACCCTCTGTTCGGCCGTGGGACTGTTTAGATTACCTGAGCCCACTGGAGGTAAAAACAAATCCAAAAAGTCAGAAATAGCACAAGTATAGCAAAACCACATGAATCTATCCAACTCCCTAGCGCATTTGAAATGAACCGCCAGGAATTGTGGAAGACCCCCTGGTTTTATTGAGCAGATGGCAGTTGTAGTGATTAGCAGGTGGCCCACCCACAAAATCCATGGTGCTTAGCACAGGCTAAGAAAATACAGCAGACAGTTAAAGAAAAGAAACATTCACATAAATAAAGGCTCATCAATGAAAAAAGGACACAACAAAAGGATTTAAACCCCAGTCAGTCAGGGAAGGAACCCTGGCCTAACTATAACAACCCCATTTTGATTATCAGGCTTTCAGAGAGCCCACGTATTTCACAGTTAGAGGGGAAAGGAGTCGATCTCAGAAACTTTCAGCCCAAAGCATGAGGGGGACCTCAGTCATCTGCACACATCAACACTCCACCACACTTGGTCCATTAATATTGAACATTCAACACACATACATTTGATTAGAACAATAGAACAACTAGAGGAAAACTCCATGTAGACATAAGGAGAACAACAACAACATGTATTTATATAGCACATTTTCATACAAATGATGTAGTTCAAAGTGCTTTACAGGATGAAGAAAGAAGACAACATATATAAAAAATAAAATTAGGCAATACTAATTAACAAAGTATAAAAGTAAGGTCCGATGGCCAGGGAGGACAGAAGAAACAAAAAAAGACTCCAGACGACTGGAGAAAAAAAAAGAAAAATCTGCAGGGGTTCCAAGGCCACGAGAACATGCAAACTCCACACTGTGACTGCAATGGCATTCAGACCATGGACTCTAAAATTTGAAGTAATAGTGTTCACGTCTGCAGCACTGTCTCACTTGTGTAGAAATTAATTTACCAGCAATAATCAAAAACCACTGAGATGTGACACAATGACTGAGTATCCGCAAAACAGAGAACACTACTGATAGGTGAATGAACAGGTGAGTGTAAAATCATTTTAGTTGTCCAGAAACTAAAAAGTGGAGACAACGGGTGGTTACAGGCTGCATGGTTAGATGTGTGGTGATGGGGGCGTTGCTGGGGTGTGACTTGGCAAAGCAAATCTTGCCACCCTTTGTCTCTGAGACATCATCAGCCTCTGACTCAGCAAATCCTATTCCTCTCTCCTTGCATTCAACAACTTGACAGACTGACTTACCCCATCTTAGAAAAACCTTCAACAACCTTTTACAGGTTGTAGGTTTGTGTAGTACTAAAACTACAACTTTATTTCTTTGGTTTCTTATTATTAGAGGACAACCTGTCCAAGTCTTTAGAGTCCTGGTGCTTCCTGTCTTGCTATATGGTTGCAAGACATGGACGCTATTCAGTGACCTGAGATGAAGACTGGACTCCTTTGGTACTGTGTCTCTCCGGAAAATCCTTGGATACTGTTGGTTTGACTTTGTGTCAAATGAGCGGTTGCTCATGGAGTCCCAAATGAGGCACATTACCTGCATTGTGAGGGAGCGTCAGTTATGGCACTACGGCCATGTGGCGCAATTCCCCGAGGGTGATCCGGCTCATAAGATCTTCAATGTTGGAGACCCGAATGGCTGGACCAGGCCAAGGGTCACCCAAGTAACACCTGGCTACGGCAGAGAAAGGGTCATTTCCAGAGGGTGGGACTGGACCACATGTCTGCCTGGGTGGTTGCCAACCGGGATCCCGGGTTGTTTCGTCGAGGAGAGGGTGCGGTAACACACTGTACCAGTGCATTCTCCCCAACTTGACTTGACTTGACTGTTGTCACCAGCAAAGTAAGAAATTGGAGATCAGAGGCTGTAATAACTCTGAATGACTGATTCCAAATGATAGACTGGGAAATAATTTGTGTGTCACATGGGGATGACATTGAGGGACTCACTCACTCAAACCCTTGCAAGTAGTTGGAGATTGCTTGCTAGATCTTGGTGCTCCATGTTGCACATCTAGCTCTGATCTCTCAAGCTTCCAAAGGATCGACAAAGTAATTAATTAACTACAAGAGACAACATCATATACTTGGCACAGGCCAGGCCATAAGCGTTAATGAGAAGAGAAACTTGAATTTGTGAAATACCCCTAACAATAGGCAGTCTACCGAGCACTAGTGACAATGGCCATGAGCTGCTTGAGGAAGGTGCAGGAGGGCTCCTTTAGGATGAGTGGCTCCTCTGCCCCTCACTGATGTACTAGCAATTCTTCTGAATGCACGTTCCACGTGCATCTCTTTCATTTATTGCTCTTTCCTCTCACTTGCAGCAGTTAAATTATTTGGAACCCCTTTCAGAGAAAACACCCGTTAAGACGTGGTAATAATTTTATTGCCAAATCCTCGCTGTTTTGATAAGCTTTAATAGAAAGTTGTAAAGGATCTACACCTACAGTGCCCTTTAAAACTCTGAATGTGAACTGTATAGCACTGGAAGTAAATAAAAGCTCACCTCGCTAAACAGCAGCATTAGTACACAACACTCATTTTCATGCACCTCCCCTTGTTAATTTTACTGCAGACAAGTAGATTTTTTTTTAAATACAAAAACAATTAAATGGAAACATCTGCTGTTGTTTGGTTGTTTAGGAGAGGAAAAAAAATCACCTAAGTGCAATTGCAATGTCTCTTCTCATTTCCTAATTGTGTGTTACCCTGCAACATTCGCCTAATTTAGCCAAGTGGATGAGCCCACATTAAAAGCTGGTGGGCTGGGTAAGTAATCCCACGGGGCAGTCACAGGCTACTTTGTGTTTAAAAGCCACATGCAGAGAAGTGTAAGCTGAGGCAAATTTGGGAAAGTGTCGCAATGATAAACACAGGACGGACTGCAAATCAAATTTTTCACAATTAGCTGAACAACAGCAGTGACAGGCTTGGTGCTGAGCATTTTCATTTCTGGCCTCTGATTTGGTTATCTGTCCTGTTTTATGCAAATGTGATGTGACAGTCGATGCTGGGAGCACTCACACAGGCCGATCAGTCACAACGGGGGCTGCGGGCGGCACAGCTGAGGGGCCAGGATTAAATGGAGTGAACATGCATGGATAAATGGCAGGGTATGCTGCTGAAAGGCTCGTAAGCAAATTTAGGAGTCGTCCCCCTCCAGCTGCCAAAAATACAAATATAATTGTCACCAATAACAAATGCCAAAAGGATAATCATCATAAAGTGATAAATGATCGCGGTAGTTTATGAATCTTAAGCGATACAAGCCTTCTGACTTTTTTTTATTTTCATCACCTCGCCCTGCAGCGCAGCATTGTGTAAAATCCACACTTCTTGACAAGCCTTAGGTACACATCATTTACAAAGGCACTCTTCTTCTCTCCCTTCTAAAATGGAGTCGTTCATCCACGCTTATTTACTAATATTTTGTTTTCACTGTATCACAGATATTAGTTCAGTGTCATTCATATAAATGATACTTACTTCACCCTTCAGTATTGCTTTCCAGTTCTTTGTCTTTCTCTTGGTCCTTCTGAAACTCTTTGTAATATTTCTTAACTTAAAATAATCTATGAAAATGGAGTAGCTAAGTGGAGTAAGGGTTAGGGAAAGGTTTAGGGAGAGCAACCTGAACACCACCCGTTCAATATTGACACTGTAGATGCTACTGTGTCAAACATGAAACTGGTAGGCTGGGTGAGCTGATCTTTAAAAGATGTGTCATCAAACAGTGGAGTGCCTTCCCACCCAAGGTTAGATCTGAAATGCCTTCATTATGGCCAAGTCACCAGAGATGAAGTGAGACCTTTTTGATGGATGGATGGATTAAACCCATCTTTAGAAGAAATGTCCCAGTGTACAATATGTCGTAACAACGTTGACTCTTGCATGAGCCTGAAGACGAGTCACCGACTGCATGAGTGGCATTTTATCATTCAGATGAGAAGTTCCAATGCAGAGCCTGCCAAAGTTGTATGAACTTCAACCATTGCAGCAACAGAAAGTCACATGAAAGAGTGATGAAACAGCAAGAATCCATTAGGTCAACAATGGGAAGCACTAGTGTGGCTCTACATGGTATCAGCAGCAGGATGATGAGAAGACTTACATTCTGACTTAGCAAAACACCAAGTACCATGGATGCCCAAAATGGACTTTTGGGAGGTTGCTGAAGAGTCTCACAGTTGAGATCTTAGATCTTGATTGCTGGTTGCAGCATTAGTACAGGAAGGAAGACAGTCAACAAACTACTACCTGTTGTGATCAGCACCAAATTTGAGCTTTTCCTATATTGGACAACATTTTGTCGAACCATAATTACGGTCGCATTCCATGTTTCTAGAAACGCGGTGTTTAAAGTTGAGACCTTGAGCTTTGGTCACCTTGTTTATATTTTATTGGTTTTGCATGCATCTATTGGTTTATCTCAAAAAATTAGTAATCTGTTTCCTGCTGAGCCAGGACGCTACCTCTGCAGCTCCACTACTGCTTCTCCATTTGCTAAATTCCATTGGTCTGGTGACTGTCTCATGGACGAGCTTCAGAATGGAGTGGCTTATGGAACCGGGGAAAGTGGTTTAGACCCACTGTGGCAGACCTGGCAATGAAACTATGAAGGTATAGGACAAGGATGATCATATTGGTGTTAGAAAGCAGTCAAGGAGGGAGAGTCTCAAAGCTGTGGCCCAGACACTGGTTGCAGTGTTAGTTCAGGGAAGAAACACTGTCAATACACCTGTACATGTGCAGCTCCAGAAGAGGAGGTTTATCTGCCCACATATTATGGACAAATCAGTATTGACTGACAGAGCAGGTAGTGATATGTGATGTGCTGTACAACGGCACCTTGCATAGAGCTATGTTACTATGGGTACCTATACTTGTAACAGAGTGCCCAGAGTGAGAAGACAGAGAGACTCAGACACAAGCTTCTTTAGAAAAACTAGGAGGCTTCGCCCTCTGCTCGCTTCGCGCGCCAACTCCTTGTTTCCCCACCCCCCACCGCCTCAAGCCAGTGCTACATGCCATTATGAAAAGGGGGGCTGAACGCACCCCGTGGAGATGCGGTCGCTCCTCTGAAACTCCTCTTAAATGGTGATACAACGGGAAACAAATACAGTTTGTTTTTTTACCTCCTCTTTGCTTGATCAGCTGCTGGCTTGCTGCTGCCACGTCATCTGCATCTCGCACAACGCTTTGAACGTTTAAAAACCTGTACAGCAGCTGTGCTTTTGTCTCACTGCTTTGTCTCTCTTCTCCCCCAGACATCCTCAAACACTATTCAATCTCTTTTCGTTGTTCCATTATTTCATCGAGTAGTATTTTCCATTTGTTTGCACCAATGCGATCTTTACTATCATTTTTTTGAGACTTTCGAATTTTCCTACTTTCATTTTCCTAGTTTCATTATCTCTAACCTGCTCTGCATGTGTATCGCACCAACGTTTTTGAATTCTTTACGATGTTCTACTTTGTCTTTTTCCGGCCCCGGGCGTATGGGCTGATTATTACTTTCCTTATTTTCAGAATTTGCACAGAGATTATTTTTGTTCTCTTTTGCTTTCTTTTTTGCATTCTTTTCTCTCCATTGCTTTTAGGTCTCTTTTCAACATGCTGCTCTTTCTTCTTCACTTAGTCGTTGACATGTCATCTAGAACATCTAAAATTTTAAAGAGTTGAGAGCGCAGGAAGTGTGTCTGCCAAAAGCATTCCAACAACTGAGAGCTTACACGACCATGGTCTTGTTTGAAAGTAGATGTAAATAGGGCGTGACTTGCAAAAGTCAAAATTCTCACGGGACTTGCTTCCAAAGGTTGCAAGTATGACATGACTTGACTATCTTGTGGGATATGAAAGTGTCTCTCTGTCTCTCTTTAAAAGATCTTGTCACAGGAAAAAGTTTTGTCTTGTCCCAAGATTCTTTTTCATAATAGAAATATACAAAAGCTATTTACTGTATGTGTGCCGATTCATAATCTTGTGCCACATAAAACAAAAACAGAGTATCATTGTGGAATGTGTGAAGCCTATCAGGTACATTTACTAGGTAATAACACACACACACACACAGATACACACCTAAGCACACAGAGATCCTATCCAGACAAATTTTCAGGAGATGACAGTTGTGAGTCACCCGCCAATTTTCCACGTTGGACCCTATTCACATAAGTATATATAAGAGTGAGGCCAAAACGTCTGTCACTCTCAGTACTCTACATAGGAACTCACGATCACCAGCACTGACAAACATACAGGTGTCCTCATGACACATGAAAGCTCAGTCACTTTGGTTAGAGCTGCAATGTTCCCACACCTGGGGCCTCATGTATAAACGGTGCGTACGCACAGAAATGTTGCGTAAGAACTTTTCCACTTTCAAATCGCGATGTATAAAACCTACACTTGGCGTAAAGCCACGCACTTTTCCACGGTACCTCATGCCTTGTCATACGCAAGTTCTCCGCTCGGTTTTGCAAACTGGCGGCACCCAGCGTCAAAGCAATGGTACTGTTCTTGTGTGAATTCTCATTATTTTCATGACGCGGCTTTATAAATACACAGAAACTAACCGCATATTGTTTATTAGTGTAATGCATCTGATTGTAATTAACTCGTAACAATATAATGGTCCAGGGAACAGCCATAGTATTCCAAATACCATAACTGCTTTAGCGTTGTTACTCTCACTTCTTCTTCTTCTTTCAGCTCCTCCCGTTAGGAGTTGCCACAGCGGATCATCTTTTTCCATATTTCTCTCACTGCACGACTCGGAGTATTTATATCACTGTATCTGAGTGTGAATCACAGCAGCAGCTGATCGGAAAGAGAATTATCGGTATACGGCATTAAGCACACGCTGTCTCAGCCACTGCAAAACGTTTTAAAGCCTTTCCTGTACGGACCTCGCGGTTCAGAAACAGTTTAATCCCAAGAACTTTAAATGCACTCAATCAATTGCTCCTTGTAGAACGGTTTGTACTTATAAGTACAATCACCCCACTGTAAACTTGCACTACAGTTATAATATCTCACAACCTGGGCCACTTTATAAAGCGCGTATTTACATATGATGACGATATCATTTTTAAGGTGAAATGCAGCAAAATATGTTTGTTAAATTATACACATAAAACTTTAACTTCATTTAAATAATCTATATTCTTCACTGGGAGTGTCGTGAAGGATAGAATAATTAAACATGTACTACGAAGATATTTCAATGTTCTTTAAACGTTTTGAAGAATCGGCGCTAAGCTTACAGATGGCTTAACGTCTATTACAGAGCTGATTGTATGGCGATCGGTTACTTGGGGAAAGAAAAGCAAGGACTCTTGGGCGCCACCAATATATATTGAATATAAAACAGAAAGAGAAAATAACAACACAGCTAAAAACACAGCGACAAATTTCGACAAAAGATAATGCTTGTCATGAGCACGAGGCTCATGAAACACATGTTTAATAACGTGCTTTAGCTCCTATCATCATGAAAATGACATCACGTATACATCTCAGTATTTTAGTTATTCAGAGAGCTGTAATATCACAAATGTAATGGACTCTGTGTCCAGTTGGAGGAAGAGAGCCAGTTTAAGAAGCAAGTAGTGATTCACACACATAGATCACATACGAGTAGAAGATCAAATACAAAACAAAGCATTTAACGTGCTACTTTAATTATGATGTGATTTGAGAAACTGGTTAATTAAACGATTTTAAGATGAAGTTTATAATGTTCTACTAAATGACAAAATAAACTACGTGATTAAAGTGGAAAATTCGAGATTAAAGTTGACATTTCGTGCTTTTTCCCCACCGTGTGCCTTTTTTCTCTGTACCCTAATAAACTTTCATATGACAGACTGTGGGCTTACAACTCTTCTTTTCACGGCAACTTTGATATGTGACTTCTTTTTTATTTCCGCACTGTGCGATTTTGTGAATGTGAGCTTTCAAGTTTCTCCAACACGCTATGTCACTCGATCAACTTCCTTTTGTTGATTATACCACGGTTTATTTGAACAAATAGTATGTTTTTCCTTTGCCTCCACTTGGTATTCGCTGAAATTCTTATATTTTCCCCCGTGCTTTTCCCATTGTCTTTTCACAGAAGGCTACGCTTAAGGGCGATTTATATTGATTTGCATATTCAAATAGGCGTAATTCTGGGAGGATTTGGGCGTACATAATGCGCTGCACGGCGTTAGTTTTCACGCTGATCGGGATTTATGTAACGGAAGGACGTGGAAGTTGGAGTACGCACAGATTCCTGCATCTGGATTTTTCTGTGCGTAAGCACATTTCGGCTTTTGTGCTTACGCCATGTTATAGTGCGAGTTCTACGCACGGCGTTATACATGAGGCCCCTGGTGTCCTACTTCAGTCACTCAAGATGTAAAGACAAAGTATAACAATGTAAAAGCAATGAGGCATTTATTAAAATACTAAATAGAGGAAGATATAATAAAAAATAAAATAAATAGCAAAGCCTGGATGTAAATAGTCATAGAAAAGCTTACTGAAAAATTAGCAGGAGTGGATATCATCCCGGGTGGCGTGCTCATTTAGCGATCGGTGTTACTCATAGGTTACCTTTACTGATGTTCAAATCAGATGGTTGCATGTCTCGATCTCTGATGTCACTTCTTATGGCGTTTCACTTTCGCTGGCCTTTTCTGGTCCCTCAGACGATCCACCTTTATGTTAAAATACACACATGGGGTTCTGGGACATGTGACATTGCACCCAGCTAATTGGCTGGCTGTCTCTATGATAGATGACTCTGCTCAAAGTTTTTTTAGTTTTTCGTACTGTATGTATTAGATAGTAACACTTTTAATATGATTTGCCTTGGTAGGCATATTGTTTTCAGGAGTCCTGTAAATTCAGTTCATCCTAGTTCATTTGAGCAAAAGTTAAAATTTAATATAAGTGGCCTGACCAGGACTAACAGTTGGAGGCTCCTGCCCTTTTCGTCCTCACCAAAATTGCTCAGGTCAAAGAGACTTCACTGAGCTCCTCCACAGATTATCACTAGCTCATGTCGACAGTTTGCCAAATCACCTCTATTTCTCAGGATTTTCTGAGGACTTCACTCAGTAGGCATGGCCACACCTTCTTTCACCTGCAGGGACCCTCAGAAGAATGCATGGTAGATCCAAACATTCTCAGTAACAACTACGGCACCTGTCCTTCCCAGGTCCTTGTCATTGCTTCGCTGAACAATCATAGGACTTAACCCCAGAACACTGCATCACCCTCTTTCCCTATCGCAAAGCTTGCAGAAGGCTGCTGCATTTAATATCTCTAACCACATCACACCAACAGAAGCTGATCCCTCAATAGCACTTGCAGCATTTTACATATCGTCTCCACCAATCCTGGTTAGACAGCTCTCCAACACCACCCATAGACCTGCATGTTGCAAAATCTCTGGGAGATGTGAGCGGACAACCACTTCAGAACTGGTTAGAACATGCAAAGTCACCATGTGGACAAAACGTGGGTGAAGGATTCAAACTTGTGATGCTAGATCTGCAAGACAGCAATGTGAAGTCCTATACCACCATGACGCCCACTGAAGACTGTTAGTACATGTTAAATACAAGCAGGGCGGGCCTTTGTAATGTCATCTTGTGTTTTTCAACATTGTTTATCACACCACCGTTGAACTATTTAACACAGAAAACATCTAAAAAATCAATTTCAGTTCAGTTAGATGGTTTGTGAAGTTCATGTAGCATAAGTGAAACTAATGGGTATTTTAAAATTGTGTTACTTGAAGCGATTGCAATGCTGACATTCATGTATGAAGTCAGTAGACGGATTGGGAGAGCATGAGGGGTCATGAGGTCACTGGACAGGGGTGTGTGGTGCTCCCCATATCTATTCAAAAGGACGAAGGTCCAAGTCTTTAGAGTCCTGGTGTTTCCTGTCTTACTATATGGTTGTGAGACATGGACGCTATCCAGTGACCTGAGATGAAGACTGGACTCCTTTGGTAGTGTGTCTCTCCAGAAAATCCTTGGGAACCGTTGGTTTGATTTTGTGTGCTCATGGAGTCCCGAATGAGGCACATTACTTGCATTGTGAGGGAGTGTCAGTTACGCAATTCCCCGAGGGTGATCTGGCTCATAAGATCTTCATTGCTGGGGACCCGAGTGGCTGGACCAGGTCAAGGGGTCGCCCACGTAACAGCTGGTTGCAGCAGATAGAGGGTCATTTCCGGAGGGTGGGACTGGACCGTGTGTCTGCCTGGAGGGTTGCAAACCGGGATCCCGAGTTGTTTTATTATGTAGTAGGTACGGCAACGCACTATACCAGTGCATGCTCCCCAACTTGACTTGACTTGACATGCTGCATTTTGTTACTTTAGAATCTGAACTCTCAAACTTACATTGACTCAAAATCCAAAGTGACTTGACTTTGACATGACTGTTTTATTACTTACTAGAAGTGTTTAAAGTTTAACTGGATGTATAATCTCACTCCTAATCTTTCTGGTCCAATGCGTCTAAAAGTTTTAATTCAATCTTGTCTTTTTCAACATTGAACCATTTCTTCATTTAAAACGTATGGCCATTTGTGTTAACTCTTCTTCAATGCATTCTGCTCTGTGTTAGTGTAGTCATCAAGGCAGCCATGTAACTTGATGGAGGTTGGCTTAGAACGTATGCTTGTCCCTCTTTTCTTTACTGCTGTGTGCTTTGTAAGATGTCTTGTCTTATAATGGTCCGCTTTGAACGGTGCCATGCACTCTGCTTGTCCTGCTAACCCTGCCTGCCTGTGAAATCCTAAATTCTTGTAACAAAATCAACAGTCTGAAGACATGGCAAGAGTTAAAAATAAACAGCACCTCACAGCGAACATGCAAAGTGGAAACGATGACTACGTCCTGAATTCTGGATATCAGCAAACTAAAGGTTAACAATAATGAAACAAAACATGAATCCCCCAAGACCAACCATGCCCCTCCACCTCTGCCGACCAACACAAAGGCTGCTGTTTGCTGGATATGTATCCTCCAAAGCTTTGGTTTCTTGGTCTACTGCCCAATTATCCCAGCTGTCATTTTTGTTATCTGTGTGCCCCCCACAAATTAACAAGCTACAGATGCATACTTTATGGATCCTCTCCACCAAGCTACGTACCAATAGAGATTACCGATCTGGACTCAGTCAGTAACAAGGCTGACCTGTCCTTCAGCTACAATCGCCATTTTCACTGAACAGACTGCAGTGGTCAGCATGATGCATACTCTGATAAATTCAGCACAGATTTAGGACTCCAGACTGAATGCTGGTATACTCCTGGGTGTTCCTCTGTGGCTCCCCCCAATGCTCTGACAGTTTTAAACATACACCAGCGGGCACAATATGACAAGAACACAATAAAGACATCAAAGTCTAGAAATAACGGTGGCCATTATTTTGTGACTTTGATATAAATACACTTATTACTGAATTATGTATATTGGGTTCATATTTTCTCTCGGTAGAACAAAAAAGATATAATAGCATAGAAAGTCAGATATTTTCAGAGAGTTATGAGCGAAGTGTGTTTTGAAAGGACCAAATGAGATTACATCTTTTCAGGCAGAGCAAATATATAAAGGGAATAAAGCCAGTTGATGTCTTAAAAATAAAAAAAAAATTTTCAGAGAGAACAAATGAGGATAGGAAAGGATAGCTGAAACACCTGATAAACACAACTCCCATTGACAGGAAAATAAAAGAATTAAAAATAAAGCAGCAGGAACCATGCTTACCATGCCCTTCCTGCTAATTTGAGGAATTTTAGTTTGTTTGTAAGGACTGGTGTGACAATACAAAATAATAATAATAATAATAATAATAATAATAATAATAATTCAACTACAGTCTCGCTAGTGCTGCAGTGTTTTGGTTATTTATTTTTTTGGTGATCAAACTCTGCCCCCTGCTCGCTTCACTTGCCAACCCTTGGGCGGGCGCCATGCACTAGGCACTTCGCTGATCTGCTGCTTGCGTATGGGGATGTGGATGTACAATTTAAACAGTTTGTTATTTTCATGGGAATTGTTACATTTGCATAATAGAACCAACTATTTTACATTACAGCGAGTAATTAACCATAGTAAAAAATAGTAAAATGTAATAAATTGAAAGAAAATTATGCTTTGTGTTGCGTTAGAGGTATTCGTTGCGTTATACATTTTCATTCTGTTTGGCTTTGAAATTAACAAGCAAATACTTTTTAAACTTACACTTTTACTGTAAAACTTCAGTAAAAACTATTTTTTTTAATTAACTTTTCGTCAATATCGCATTGAATTTTGATTCTGTGTCTGGATTTGCATCGTGGCAATGCAACATATAACTGCCTGTGACTGAATATCGTTTCTTTCTCTCTAATAAATAAACAGACTTTTGTGAATGTCTGTCCCTGGATTAGTTAATTGTCACAGCAAAAGCTATTCTAACGGGAAACTGTAGACGTTTTTTTAATACGAATGGCATATCAACATCTCCTTTGCAGTACATGTAATTGTTAAAAACCCCTACATTCATTATTAGGGGGAGCAGTGAGAGTTATGAAATCTCACTTACTGTATATTTGTTACTGGTAATTTAACAATTTAAGACTGAAAGAAAATTTTGAAATATTTCAATTACTGGAGATGCTACCCCAAGACTGAAAACCTTTGGCCTTGAGATACCTTGTGATGTTTAATCGGTATGTGTCAGCAGTCTGCCGTAGTTAAGCAGTTGCTTTGATTAACGGGTCTTGTACGTGGTTTGTCTGTTACAGCGTTTCTCAACCTTTAAGTATTTGCGGCCTGAGTTTTTGTAACAGTTTTAATCGCACCCCCCTAACGTTTTATTTGAAAGGAGCCCACTAATACAAATTTGTTCTTTTTTAATCTATACTAATAAAAGGCAAAGCCCTCACTCACTCACTCACTCACTCACTCACACACTAATTCTCCAACTTCCTGTGTGGGTGGAAGGCTGAAATGTGGCAGGTTCATTCCTTACAGCTTCCTTACAAAAGTTGGGCAGGTTTTATATCGAAATTCTACGCGTAATGGTCATAACTGGAAGCAGTTTTTCTCCATTTACTGTAATGGAGATGAGCTTCAACGCCGGGGCGGAGTTTCGTGACATCATCACGCCTCCCACGTAATCACGCAGTACATAGAAAACCAGGAAGACCTCCAAAAAGCGCTGAAGAAAACATGCATTATATAATTGAGAAGGCAGCGAAACAATAAGAAGTGAGCGAGTGACATATACAACCATATTCATGAGTTCTGCTACTTCGGAAACAAAGCACGATGTAAACCTACACTTTAAATTAAGTTCATAGACAGGCTGCCGCTGGCGTTTGTAATTTAGTGCCTGCCCATATAAGGCCGTCCGTCAGCGGCAATCCAATAGCAAACTGCCACGGGTAAATATTCACGGGTGAAGGACTGTGCTTATGGAGAGGAAGATGAGATGGTCAGGGTGGTGTTTGGTACAAACTCAGCGAAACTGCGAGAGAAAGTTTTAAGTGCCAGGACTAAGGTAACATTAAATAAAGCTATGGACATAGCACGAGATGGCACCAGCACAGCTGGGAACCTTCGATGCAAGTACACCAAGTGGCTCACGGAACTGACGCAGTGCACAGATAAAAGCAACAGTTCCAAAGAGCTGAACAAAACCGAATTACACAATTGAAAAGGCAGCAAAAATATGAAGCGCCTGATAAGCATATTCATAAATGCAGCTACTGTGGAAACAAAGCACACGTGGAAAAGTCAATGTCCTGCTAAAGGAAGACAGTGTAAAAACCCGTGCATGCAGTGTGTCAGGTCTCAGATAAAGAAGAAGACGAGCTGTTTATTGATGCAGTAAGAAACGAATCGATGAATGAAACCTGTCATCTTTACAACGATTGACAAACATGGAATGTAACTTGAACACAACACATCCTACAAATACGAACCTGATTGAAAGAAATAATGATAATCAAATCCTTGATGACAGCAACACTCAGTAACACTCACAAAACAAATACTGTATATTGACAGTCATGTTACGCTATTTTTAAAATGTTCCCTTTTCTTTTCTACCTTTTTAACACACTACTTCTCCATATATTCGGGTATATATATATGTATATATATATCCCGCTCTACATACTCGAATAATGGATACTTTATTCGCCATCAATGATTGTTTTGGTAAAGCCATACTCAGTGTATTCATTAGATGAACGGTAAAAAAGTAAGAGCGAGGGAGGATGACTCATTGAGGCATGCAGGCTGTAGTCGCCAACTCTATCTGAATTGCGCGATCACATTTGAAAAATATATCTTTTCAAGTTCTATTTAGTCCATATGTGTCAAACTCAATGGTCGCGGGCCACATCCGCCCGGCGTAATTATATCCGCCCGCGAGATCATTTTATATACTGTATTATTGTTATTAAAGCCCGGGTATATGAAGCGCTGGTAACACAATAAACTACAGATCCCATAATGCAGCGCTTCAGCTGCCTTGCCGAACACTTACCACGTTAATCAAGTCTACCTTATGATGCTGCAAGTTATTGCGAAGCTAGAGTTATTGCGCACTGAGTTTGCACGGCGCTTTGGTGACTTTGAAGAACAAAAAAAGTCCGTCTACATGCAGCTCGAACCTTGTGCATGTTTGGTAGCACATATCTGTGTGAGAAGCTCTTCTCAGTGATAAAGACTAACAAAACAGCACACAGGAGTCGCCTCTCTGATGAGCACCTGCAATCCATCCTGAGAATCTCCACAACACAGAACCTCACAGCAAACAGAAACGAACCTGTTGCCAAAAAAAGATTCCAGGCGTCCAGCTCTAAAATGACGTATGAGCAAAGACAACTGAATGATTTGATTTGTTATTGCACGTAAGAGCGGGAGTCAACCGTTTTAACAAACAGCGTATTGCACTGATACTGAAATAGCTGTGTGTGTATATATGTAGATATGTATGTATATGTATATATATGTTTATATATGTGTGTGTATGTATGTATATATATATATATATATATGTATTTGTGTGTATATATGTAGATATATATGTATGTATATATGTGTATATGTATAGATATGTATATATATATATATGTGTTTATGTGTGTGTAAATATATATATATATATATATATATATATATATATGACAACAACACTCATCACTCACAACAGTGACAAAACAATTACATTGACAATCAGGTTACGTTATTTTCAAAATTTTTCCTTTTCTTTTCATTGCTTCTTTAACACACTACTTCTCCTCAAGGTTTAGGTATTTTGCTAGTTAATGATATATCAGAGATACATATTTTATTATACCTACTTAACTTTTATCGACATTTATTTTTCTAGTATCAGAATGTAGTTTAAGTTAATTTGTTTTGGTTTCAATAGATGTATTTTTCGATTCTTGTTTTCTTTTTTCACATCTTCACGCCCCCCCTAGGGGGGCCCGCCCCACAGTTCAGAACCATTGGTCTATTAAATAACGAGACTGATTAAATAACTTACCTTTATTTATATGTATTACAAATGTAATGCTTGTCCCTTTCAGTTTACTTTCCATTTGCACTAATACATTGCTGCAGTCTTGTTTTCTACTGGTTGAAGGCATGGAGCAAATCAGTTTCTGTAAGCTGTTTTAACACATCGGTTGTTTTCTTCTTTACAGCATCAACTGACTCAAAACGTGTCCCTTTAAGCACTGATTTAACTTTTGGGAAAAGATAAAAGTCGCACGGTGCTAAATCAGGCGAATATGGAGGATGTTAAAGTGTAGTAATGTGCTTGTCGGTCAAAAACTGCTTTACAGAAAGTGCTGTGTGAGCAGGCGCATTGTTCTGGTGACGAATGAAACCATTTTCTCACAGTTTCGGCCATTGTATCATTCTTGGTATGAACTGTTTCATTCCATTATTCTTTTTAAGAACCTAATTTCTACACTTTACACTATTCTTAGCAAAGATTCCTAAGACCCCCGTCACAATTTGCTCTATTTGGCGCCTTGATCTTCCCTCTGCTCTTCCGTTGCCCTGGAATACAGTTTTTAAGAATACAGCTCTCATGGTCTTCAAAACTCCAGACCATTAAGCATTTTGGCAAGGGACTTTTACTCAACCCTTATATGTAATCTTTGCTCTCTTTAACACCTTCATATCCATATTCTGGGACTGTCCTGCTATTGTTCTCTTCAGGGGCTTCATGTATAAATAGTGCGTACGCACAAAAATGTTTCGTAATCCCATTTCCATGCTCAAATCGTGATGTATAAAACCTAAACTTGGCATAAAGCCACGCACATTTCCACGGTAGCTCAAACCCTGGCGTACGCAAATTCTCACCTCGGTATTGCAAACTGGAAGCTCCCAGCATTAAAGCAACAACAACAACTAATAAAGAATAGAAAAATAAAAGACACAATAAGAAAACAAAATAAGTCAACATTAATTAACATAGAATAAGAGTAAGGTCCAATGGCCAGGGGGGACAGAAAAAACAAAAAAAAAACTCCATACGGCTGGAGAAAAAAATAAAATCTGTAGGGATTCCAGACCATTAGACTGCACAGTCCCCTCTGGGCATTCTACCTAACATAAATGAAACAGTCCTCTTTGGATTTAGGGTTCTCACGGAAGGACTTGATGATGATGGTCATGTAGAATTCTGCCTTTTAATCCGTCCATCATTGTTGGAGCATCATGAAGCTTTGAGTAGGTGGAGGTGGCGCAGGCCACCACCACAAAGAAACCGGAAAAAAGAAACAGAAGAGAGAGTAGGGTCAGTACAGATTTTAGAGCCACCATGAATAGTTATTATGAAGAATTAAACATACAGAGTATCAGGATTAAGTTAAAGTGAACTTATGAAAAGGCCATGTTAAAGTAATGTGTTTTCAGCAGTGTTTTAAAGTGCTCTACTGTATCAGCCTGGCGAATTCCTATTGGCAGGCTATTCCAGATTTTAGGTGCATAACAGCAGAAGGCCGCCTCACCACTTCTTTTAAGTTTTGTTTTTGGAATTCTAAGGAGACACTCATTTGAGGATCTGAGGTTACGATTTGGAATATAAGGTGTCAGACATTCCGATATATAAAATGGGACGAGATTATTTAAGGCTTTATAAACCATAAGCAGAATTTTAAAGTCAATCCTGAATGACACAGGTAACCAGTGTAGTGACATTAAAACTGGAGAAATGTGTTTGGATTTTCTTTTCCTAGTTAGGATTCTAGCAGCTGCATTCTGCACTCGTTGCAAATGATTTATATCTTTTTTGGGTAGTCCTGAGAGGAGTGCGTTACAGTAATCTAGTCGACTGAAAACAAACGTGTGAACTAATTTCTCAGCATCTTTCAAAGATATAAGAGGTCTAACTTTAGCTATGTTTCTTAGGTGAAAAAATGCTGTCTTAGTTATCTGATTAATATGCGATTTAAAAATCAGATTACAGTCAACAATTACCCCTAAACTTCTTACCTCCGCCTTGACTTTTAATTCTAATGTATCCAGTTTATTTCTGATAACCTCATTGTATTCATTATTGCCAATCACTAAGATTTCAGTTTTCTCTTTATTTAACATGATAAAATTACTATTCATCCATTCTGAGATACAAGTCAGACATTGTGTTAGTGAATCGGGGTCATCAGGTGCTATTGATAAGTACAGCTGTGTGTCATCAGCATAGCTGTGGTAGCTCACGTTGTGCCCTGAGATAATCTGACCTAACGGAAGCATATAGATTGAGAATAACAGCGGACCCAGGATAAAGCCTTGTGGAACACCATATCGGATATCATGTGTCTTCGAGTTGTAATTACCACAACAGCAAAGAATTTTCAAACCAATTTAAGAGACTGCCAGAGAGGCCCACCCATTGACTAAGACGATTTCTAATAATATAATGATCAATGGTATCAAAAGCAGCACTCAGATCTAAGAGGATGAGAACAGATAAATGGCCTCTGTCTGCATTTACCCTTACAAAAGCAGTCCTTTTGTTCCAGTGTGGTTTCCCTTTCTTTTTTAGATCCACATCCCTGGCGCAACTTTTTCATATACTTTGAAATTAACCGCATATTGTTTATTAGTTTAAGGCATCTGTTTGTAATTAACCAGTAACAATATAATGGTTGACGGAATAGCCAAACTATTCCAAATACCATAGCTGCTTTATTGTTGTTACTCTCACTGCACCTTCTTCTTTCAGCTGCTCCAGTTAGGGGTTGCCACAGCGGATCATCTTTTTCCTTATTACTCTCACTGCACCACTTGGAGTATTTATATCACTGTATCTGAGTGTGGAATCACAGCTCTACAGCAACTGATCGGAAAGAGAATTATCAGTATACAGCATCTAGCCACACTGCCTCAGCCATGCTGTCTATTGAACTGCTCTCATGCGACAAACGCTTTAGAGCCTTTTCTGCACGGACCTTGTGGTTCAGAAACAGCTTAATCCCAAGAACTGTAAACGGAATCAATCAGTCCATCAAGTGCTCCTTGTAGAACTGTTTGTACTTATTAGTACAATAACCTCACTGTAAACTTGCACTACAGTTATAATATTGCACAACCTGCGCCACTTTATAAAGCATGTATTTACATATGATGACTATTTCATTTTTAAGATGAAATGCACCAAAATATGTTTATTACATTATACAGATACATTTTAAACTTCATTTAAATGATGTATATTGTTAATAATTAAACATGTGAGGACATGGTGGACAGTGGTAGCGATGAGCTAGCACCCCATCCAAGGATTGTTCCTGACTCACGCTGTATGCATGCTGTGATTGGTGCGACCCTGGATGGATAGAATAAATATTTCAATGTTCCTTAAAAGTAATATCCTACTTTAGTTACGATTGGATTTGAGAAACTAGTAAATTAAACGATTTTAAAATGAAGTTTATGATGTTCTACTTCAATGACAAAATAAACTACATGATTAAAGTGGAAATTTCGAGAATTAAAAGTTGACATTTCAAGCTAAAACCATGTGTCATTTTTTTTTTTTATTCTCTGTACCTTAATAAACTTTCTTATCACAATTAGACGGTGGGCTACGACTTGCCTTTTCATGGTGACTCTGATATCTGACAGTCTTCTTTTTTATTTTGGGCACTCTGCGACTTTGTGAACTTGAGCTTTCAAGTTTCTCCGACACTCTGTGTCCCTCAATCAACTTCCTTTTGTTGTTTATACCACTGTTTAACAAAATTTTCTTCTGTTTTCCCCCGTGCTTTTGCCATTGCCTTTTCACAGAATGCTGAGCTTAAGGGCTATTTATATTGATTTCCAAATTCAAAAAGGTGTAAATCTGGGAGGAGTTTGGGAGTGGCAGCAGGCGCTTGCACATATGTTACTTTTCACGCTGACTGGGATTAATGGAGCGGAAGAACATGGAAGTTGGCTTACGCACAGATTTATGCACCTAAATTTTTTTGTGCGTATGAACATTTACGCTTTTGTCCGTACGCCATGTTTTAGTGTGAATTCCACGTACCGCATTCTACATGAGGCCCTTGGTCTTTTGTCTCCAATACTTTACCTAAGATTGTGTCACTTAATTTTCCTCTTCTGCCTCATATTTCCCTTCTTATGGAACTATCTGCATTTACTCTCTTTTATGTGATGCAAACAGCATCTAAACTGGCTCCTTCAAAGTCTCCAGATTTAACTTTGGCCAAATCTGTTGAAACCTCCTTTTAGAATTTGGAGCTTTAGGATCTTTCAAAATCTCAGATTAACTGCTTATCTAGTGTTACTGTCAATGAGTGGCAGCTGGTCTTTGGTCAATGACTGGATGGCTGTGGACGCAAGGTTATTATAGTTTTGCTTTTTTATGTTAGTTTTTATTTCTATATTTTATCTGACCTTACTTGGAAATTCAGTTTAGCTTTAGTTTTCCTTCATCGTGTATTTTTAGTTTTAATTTAGTTTTTATTTCACAAAGAAATTTTAATTTTATTTTTATATATATCAGTTTGTTTTAGTTTTAGTAATTATATGGTTAGAGAGCTACTATTGAGTTTTGTTTTTGTGTCACAATATGACAGAAGTGTACACTTCATGGGTTTGGATATATGATTTTAATGTTAGTGAAGATTACTACACTACACGGTTTACTATTTTTTTTTTTCTTGTCTGATAAAAACAAGCATAATCAAAACCAGGCACTGAATATGAATTCTACATAATTTTATAATTAAAAAAAAAATTTTGTCATTTGTGCTGAATTTTCTAATTTTTCAAATATTTTCTGTGTCGTTTGTGCTGAATTTTACAATTTTAAAAATATTTTCTATGTCATTTGTGCTGAACAAATCTGTGCTGACTGTTAATTTCCTTTTATTGCCCAGAATGGGTCAATTTGTAATAAAATTTAGGTGAATTTTAAGGTGTGAGGGTTTTTTACTCTAAATGTCTACAGCACACAATATATCTTGCTTTAATGACAATGTGTTCATAATGAATGCCTCCAATATTGCATTCAAAAATCTCAAATACTGGGCTTTGTTATTTTCTACCAGCCCTATGATCTCTGATTCCATCTCAGGCACAAACAATTTACAGACAAAATTTTGCCACCCGCCATCCTGAAAAGAGCAAAAATCAGAAAACCGAAGTTACTGTGTTCCGACAGGTGTGATCATGAAAATCACGGGAGTTAGGAAGAACAAGGCTCTTAGGCTTGAATCAGTTTGCAAACCCCACCTAGCTGTATTGAGAGAAGCAAAGAAAAACAAGCATTTAGTGTGAAGGTTAGGGGCAGTGAGACTTGAATATCCCATCATAAGAACAATAAACCCATAATGAGCAGAGCAAGAACAGGTAATAGGAGTGTGGATGGGCACAAAATGACAAAGTATCTGAGATTAAGAACAATATATACATTATCTAATTATGTTTATCAAGAGCAGGATCACAGGAACCTACAGCCTACCCCAGCAAGTTTGGATGCAAGGCAGAAAAAATCTCTGGTATGCAATATGTATGATATGGCTGATGTTAAGAACAAAAAGAATATGGTATTCTGTGAGAAACATTGAAAAAATTGGGCCAGATATTTTAAAATATAATTCTGCTATTGAATTATTTTCACAGTATTTGGTATTAAGAATGATAAATATTAACTAAAAAATATAAATTAATAAATATAGCACAAATACAAATACACACTAGTATGTATGTTTAGCTTTTCATCACTTGGCAGACTCTCTTCGCCTACCTACCTATAGCTCAGTAGAGCCATTGCCAACTTAGGAATTTTACAAGGTTTGTATCTCTTCCTTGTTAAACAATGTTTTTAAAGCAAAAGTGATTGGTCAGCAACAATATGCTGATCTTGTATGATGACTGTCAGTCTCTCGATCAGTGCCATTTTATTTTCAAAAATTGTGAGTGGTCACCCCTAGACTTTCTTGTGTACTCGGATATGGGGATGGATATTTGAGGAATAAACCGCACAACAATGATTATATTATGTACATTAAAGAACCATCAACAACAAATCATATTAAGAATATACTGAAGAAGTATTTTAAAACCAGACTCTGCAGCTGCATGAATAAAAAAAAAACAAAAGTATGTGTTCAGTTAAAGTACCACTTCCGGTTAATGGATTTGGCCCAAAAGTTAATAAACAAACACACACATTCCGAAAAATGGTATTTTCAGACTCGGGGAGGTCTAAAACGTCAAAATTCATTAAAATCTAGAGGTCAATTTCTTTATCATGATTACTGTCTCTATAGTTCGTATTGGGTACAAAGTGGCAGGTAAATTACTGTCAAGAAAAAACAGGCACCTGAGAAACAAACTGAAACATTACTCAGTCATGGTTTTTCTGTCCATATGGTAAAGGTTTTGTGGACCACCACATTCCGATTTCAGGCGTTTGAATTACATCTTGATATACAACAAGTGCTCTGTCACCGCAAATGCTGTGTGAACACCTGCCCTCCATCACCAGCTGCCGATCACTGGATGAATACGTGCGGGCAGCTCGTGGTGGATGACTTTCAGTTTTAGAGTTAAAAGTTTTAAGGGTTAAAAACTAACAGCAAGAATATACATTCAAAAACAAAAACTAAAATTATTTTAGCAAATTTATTATTTTATTTCAGTAATCTTTCCAGCTTCTTTAATAGTTTCGTTTAGTTTTATTTTTCATTTTGGTATTGTTAATTATTTTATTTCAGTTTATGGAAATGTTTTCGTTAACTATAATAACCTTGTGTGGACTTGTAATTTTGTTCTCTTATTCAAAGAGCTGTAGACATCAAAAAATAACTCAAGATATGGGGCTGATACACTCGGCGAGGTCTTGACAGTCGGTCATTGTCCAACCTGTTATATCCCAACATCCTTATATCCTGGAGCCAATCCCAACCAGCACAGGGTGCAAGTCAGGAACAAACCCTGGGCAGGGTGCCAGCCCACGGCAGGGCGCGCGTGCACACACACACACACACCAAGCACAATTTAGGATCGCCAATGCACATAACAATTCTTATATTACCTTCACTTTGGACAATTGTGTCACGTGTTAAGAATTTATTTGAAAAGCACAAGTCTTCATAGTTTGAGCAACAGTCACATTTTCAACTACCTTGGCTAAAAACCTGATCAATCAAGTGCCTTTTACAATTAAGCATGATACAAAACTTTAACCATCTGATGACCCTACTGCAATACATTAGCAATTACCACAAATAGGAAAACATTACATTCATGAATAAAACAATTTAAATGTTAAAACTGTAATCATAAAATTGAAAATTCACCTCCTAAAAACAAAAAATCCCATTACCAACCACTCTGCATTTGCATGGCACTGTAAAAGATGATGGTGTGGTGATCATTACTGATAAAAGAATTTGTGCATGAACACACTGCTGTTTACAAGAATTCCACCAGTGTGATATTTGTCTGTATTACAGGTCAAACTAACTCGTATCCACCTTATTCTGAACAGCAAACTGGGCGCCACTACTTTTTTGACACATTCTTCTGACTTGAGCTTTCCTCATCAAGGGTATACAGTGCAGTACATGATACAAAAATACCTAATTACCTGCTCCATTAGATATTGTCATGGATTGAAGACGACCTTGAACCGAGGGTGATTAGAGCACAAGTGTTATGACAGCCACAACATGGATGCAGAGTGCCTTTTGTTAATGCGATGTTGAAACATAACAACTACCATTTTAAGCTGTAGGTGCATATTTTGAAAAAGCTGCTTATGAAGCCATGCGTGCTCCTTACACTTCTTTTAAAAGAAGCCGACATACAACCTTATCAAGAAAAGAAACTTATTATGACACAACCACTTAAAAAATGCAAAAAAAGAATATGTATGTGGAGAAAGCTTTCAATCAATTGTCAACTTTATACTATCCCAGGAAAAGTATGGCTGCACAACATTTTGCAATGTCTCAAAATACCGTGTTTGAATCATGTAATGTGCGCGTTGTTTGAAGTAACATCACTTATTATAGGTTATCCTTTCACAACTGAGGGCTGTGCAGTTTTAAATTGAATGCAGTGCTTTATCATTGTATCACAGTTCATACAATATTTAAATCTGCTTTTTGGAAGATGCTCAAGGGGATCATCATAATCAAGCAAGCACTTGTATAAGGATTCTTGCAAATGATTCAGTTTTTCACTGTACACATATTCTGGTGCACTGCCCACTTGTCATAATGGTATGGTAGCACAACTGCACCTATTGCTAGATCATTTTTGAGGAATAACTCCTACTCAAGGATGTGCTTAATGGCATTAAATGAGCATGCTTGCCTTAGATGTGATGTAAAATTAATTAGAAAGATTAATTAAGATTAAGACGGCCTTACCCTTTATATAATATTGTGGCATTATCACAGGACTTTCCTTTGTCTGCAATACATAAACACCCTTTCATTGCCACAGCATGTGACAATGGAATGATTACCCACACATTGTTCTTGCCTTTATCTTAACTTTTACTCTTCCATCTCAACCTATTAACTTGGAGTATAGGAGAACACACACCAGTTTACTGCTATGGAAGTACTGCCACTCTGGTCTGGTGCTCTTGTAATTTCACATTATCTTACTTTTCACTTGGTGTGGGTGTGGTTGGGGGGGGGAAAGAAGAAAAAAGCAAAGAAATTTAAAATATCCCTGTGCAAAGCAGGTGGACACTTGTATAAAGCAGTCCTCCTAGTGTGTCCAATGATGTGGATCTGGAACCATTAGGTTATCTTATCTTGATATTGAAGTGGAACTGTGTTCCAATACTGGCTGGATGCTTACCATTAAGTTGTCTTTAGTAGTGAATTTTGATTTTATTGTAGAGGTGTTTATAGAAAAGTTGGCCATAAAGTGGATCTGCAGCATAAAAGGCATGCATGCAAGTCATTTAAGCTCTTAATCTAAAAGCAGCTGGGTGATGCATGGGCATTGAAGACTTGCATGGAAGGAGATGAAAATGATATGCCCGACATGCAAAAAGTGAATAACAAGATCTTGCCCATGCTCAGTTTCACATGAAAACAGCGGTAATGTTTCTCTACTTGCTCTTTATTGGTTACTATTCACAAAGACTTCTCAATGAATATAATTTCTGTGAATCAGTAGTAGTTATTTAAGGGTCCAAAGAATGAACAAATGAAATTGTTTCAAGTATAAATATAAAAATATATTTATTTACACATATTTGATTTCTTGCATTAACACTATAAAACAGAAAAGTCAATACGAAAGAAAATACAAAATATGTTGTCAAGTAAATATACTGTATACACAGAATTTAAAGCAAAACATGATTAGTGACTCATAAGAAGCTCAAGTTTTTAGATTGCAATTACACTCTTCTTGAATACTCTTGTATGCAACTGCCTTAAATGATGCATAATTACTATCAAAGGCAATAGCTTCCAATATTAAGTTTTTTTAGCCTGTTATCTTCTGTATAGTGCACATAGTAACTGATGGTCAGGTATTGGCAGAAAAACATCAATATGAGGCATACATTCGCTGACCTTTGTTAAAGTTCACATATTGCTCCCTTGCTTTCCAGTAAAAGCTTGTTAGAATTTAAAAAAAAAACAAAAAAAACAAAACATTTCCTCAGAAACTGTTGTGTATTGCATGTACTTTCAGAAACCTTTGCAAAGGATTGACTCCAATGGTTATGCAATGTACATTTTAGCTGTATGATATTCTTTGTTCCATTCATTTTTAAAGGGAGTGTTGTTTATCTGTGAAAAAGGAAAAATAATTAAAGCAAACATAACAAAATATGAAAACGGCAAATGGCAATACACAAAATGGGAAAAATATCTATGTTACAAAGTGCAACTGACACAAGGTTTAACATAAGTTTGTAGGACACAAAATATGTAATCAAAGTATTTTTTATATCGTATTTTATAACTATAAAGTACATGAATGCTTCTCCTGACATTGGGGAAAAAATAAGATACTACTTCTACTGCATGTCAGATACAATAACATATTATATTTGTACTGTACTAATAGTAACACTATGAATTCCACATTTTAAAATAGTGCAGTGTACCTTAGGCTTTAATACGACGATATTAAAACATACTAAACTGAGAAATTAACCAGACATCTGAAGGTATAAATGTGTTATATTTATATTGTTAGTATGATTAGTAATCGGAAAACACAATTTATCAAATAAGCAATCAAGCATTTTCCGAATTTTTGTTTCTTTTACTTTACATTAACTATAGCTTTAGATTTACTGCATACAAAACTTACATTTGTTTAGACAGCACAATGCAAACAATCTGTAAAGAATTAAAGAATGCAAAACATTATTACATACAAACATATGTATCTTAAATATTATTATTGCAACCTTAGGTAATATCTTGTTTCCATTGAAATTTAAACAAAAAATATATTTGAAGTACTTGCATACCCCAGCTTCATACTAAAGGCACTGATCATTCAGTTTACTTTGGAAAGACAAAAAAATTAAAGGTTGCAATAAGGAAATGGGAATATGTGAATATTAAACCCTTTTCAGGTAAGTCTCAGATTTTGAGTTGATAAACATTTACTACAGTGTATCACTCTCTCATTGTTAATGTTTATACACTCACCTAAAGGATTATTAGGAACACCTGTTCAATTTCTCATTAACCAATTGCTTCAATGCATTTAAGGGTGTGGTCCTGGTCAAGACAATCTCCTGAACTCCAAACTGAATGTCAGAATGGGAAAGAAAGGCGATTTAAGCAATTCTGAGCGTGGCATGGTTGTTGGTGCCAGATGGGCCAGTCTGAGTATTTCACAATCTGCTCAGTTACTGGGATTCACACGCACAACCATTTCTAGGGTTTACAAAGAATGGTGTGAAAAGGGAAAAACACCCAGTATGAGGCAGTCCTGTGGGTGAAAATGCCTTGTTGATGCTAGAGGTCAGAGGAGAATGGGCCGACTGATTCAAGCTGATAGATGAGCAACTTTGACTGAAATAACCACTCATTACAACCGAGGTATGCAGCAAAGCATTTGTGAAGCCACAAAACGCACAACCTTGAGGCGGATGGGCTACAACAGCAGAAGACCCCACCGGGTACCACTCATCTCCACTACAAATAGGAAAAAGAGGCTACAATTTGCACGAGCTCACCAAAATTGGACAGTTGAAGACTGGAAAAATGTTGCCTGGTCTGATGAGTCTCGATTTCTGTTGAGACATTCAAATGGTAGAGTCAGAATTTGGCGTAAACAGAATGAGAACATGGATCCATCATGCCTTGTTACCACTGTGCAGGCTGGTGGTGGTGTAATGGTGTGGGGGATGTTTTCTTGGCACACTTTAGGCCCCTTAGTGCCAATTGGGCATCATTTAAATGCCACGGGCTACCTGAGTATTGTTTCTGACCATGTCCATCCCTTCATGACCACCATGTATTCATCCTCTGATGGCTACTTCCAGCAGGATAATGCACCATGTCACAAAGCTCAATCATTTCAAATTGGTTTCTTGAACATGACAATGAGTTCACTGTACTAAAATGGCCCCCACAGTCACCAGATCTCAACCCAATAGAGCATCTTTGGGATGTGGTGGAACGGGAGCTTCGTGCCCTGGATGTGTATCCCACAAATCTCCATCAACTGCAAGATGCTATCCTATCAATATGGGCCAACATTTCTAAAGAATGCTTTCAGCACATTGTTGAATCAATGCCACGTAGAATTAAGGCAGTTCTGAAGGCGAAAGGGGGTCAAACACCATATTAGTATGGTGTTCCTAATAATCCTTTAGGTGAGTGTAAATTGTTGTCAATCTGTATAAATCAATATATAGTATACAGTATGTGTATATATATATATATATATATATATATATATATATATATATATATATATATATATATATAGGTCAAAAAAATGGAAGGACCACTTTTTAATTAGAGTATAGCATCAAGTCAATGTACTTTTGGGATGTTGATCTGGTCCGTTAAGTAGCAGAGGGGGTTGTTAATCAGTTTCAGGTTTGCAGTGTCTCCAAGCACAATCTTTAAGGGCATGGTGGAGATTCTAGGAGACAGGCAGTTACTCTAGAAGAGCTGGACAGGGCCGTAGAAGGTCCTTAACCTATCAGTAGGACCAGTATCTGCTCATTTGGGCAAGGAGGAACAGGATGAGCACTGCCAGAGCCCTACAAAAATACATCCAGCAGGCCACTGGTGTGAATGCCTCTGACCAAACAATTACAAACAGACTTCATGAGGGTAGCCTGAGGGCTCGACGTCCTCTAGTGGGCCCTGTGCTCACTGCCTGGCTCCTTGGAGCTTGATTGCCATTTGCTATAGAATACCAGAATTGGAAGGTCCACCACTGGCACCCTCTCCTTTAACTGACGAGAGCAGGTTCACCCTAAGCATGTGACAGACATGAAAGGGTCTGGAGAAGCCATGGAGAACATTATGCTGCCTCTAACATCGTTCAGCACAACGGTTTGGTAGTAAGTCAGTGGTGGTCTGGGAAGACATATCCATGGAGGGTTGCACAGACCTCTATAGGCTTGACAGCGACACCTTGACTACCATTAGATATCAGGATGAAATCCTTGGATCCATTGCCAGACCCTATGCTGGTGTAGTGGGTTCTGGGTTCCTTCTGGTGCACTACAATGCCTAGCCTCATATGGTGAGAGTATGTAGGCAGTTTCTGGAGGATGAAGTAATTGATAATATTTGACCAGCCCCCATGCTCGCCAGACCTAAATCCAACAGAACACCACTGGGACATTATGTTTTGGTCCATCCGATGCCACCAGGTTGCACCTCAGACTGTCCAGGAGCTTGGTGATGCCCTAGTTTAGATCTGGGAGGAAATCCCTCAGGACACCATTTGTCATCTCATTAAGAGCATGTCCCGATGTTGTCAGGCATGCATACAAGCACATGCGGGCTATACAAACTACTGAGTACAATTTAGAGTTGCTGTAATGAAATTTAGACAAAATAGACTAGTCTAACACATTACCCAGTCCAGATCAGTATAGATATCTAGCATGATTTCTTTCATATTGAGATCAGATGTTTTCAAAGAGTTTCTTTAATTTTTTGAGCACACACATATATACAGTATATATATATATATATATATATATATATATATACACACACACATACATACACAGTGTGTGTGTGTGTGTGTGTATATATATATATATATATATATATATATATATATATATATATATATATATATATATATATATATATATATATATATATATATATATATATATATATATACTGTATACAGTAATCCCTCGCTATATCGCTTTGACTTTCAGGTTTCGTTCTATCAGGATTTTATATGAAAGCATAACTAAATATATAACGCAGATTTTTCGCTGCTTCGGGCTCTGCAGACAATGTGTCTTTTACTTCCTGTACATGCTTCCTCAGTTGGTTTGCCCAGTTGATTTCATACAAGGGGCGCTATTGGCAGATGACTGAGAAGCTAACCAATCAGAGCACGCAGTTAAGTTCCTGCCTGCTGAATGCGGTGTTAACCAGGAAGTCTCGTCTCGCTCATTCAGCATCAACGTGTTTCGCTGTGTAAAGAGTTGTGCTCTTTTGTGTTTATCTTTGTGCATAGTCAAGCCCTTCGTTATGGCTCCAAAACGATCTGCTACTGCTTCAGGGCCGTGCCCAAGCTCAAACGGAAGATGTTAACGATTGCCAAAAAGGTAAACGCTTTTGGATTTTTGAAGGCTATGATTCTTTTTATTTAAAAAGTAGGAAAGGAATATAAGATCTACAGCCACAGTGTCCTTTTAACCAGGGTGCAAAACGAGTTGTAAGTGGATGTAATAAGGCAGTAGTCTGGATGGAATCTGCTTTAGGGATTTGGATTGAAGACTGCCAGAAGAAGAACAACGGCAGTGCTACACAATCGCCTGAAGTGGCTCCTTTAGGGGCTGTAACGCTCTCCTTTGTTGTGCAGTAAAATAAAACTCATTGTTATCGGACAAGTCATCGTGTCATTGTTGGTGAGTAACCATAATTAATTTTCTACTTACAGTACTTAGTACATGCGTGCGTTTAGTGTCACTGTACACACATTTACTGTATACTATTTTTCTTGCATTGTACGTATTTATTGCTGGTGACCTGTCTATCGTCATGGCTGTAAAATGTGATATCGGAGACACTCAATATCTTTAAAATAATATTTAGGTTTTACTGTATATAAACAGTGTGTTTATATACATAATTTCAGTGAATCTTACCTAATATCTAAGAGAATACAACGGATTATGCTGTATAACTCTGGGGAATATTTATAAACAGTGTGGGAGAGTTTATAAGGGCTTAAAATATATAAAAATAACCATACAAACATGGTTTCTACTTCACGGATTTTCACCTATCGCGGGGGGGTCTGGAACGCAACCCCCGCGATCGAGGAGGGATTACTGTATATATATATATATATATATATATATATACACACACACACACACACACACACACACAAGCTTTATGGTCATTAACAAATTACATGTCAATCAACAACATACTTACCTATTATTGGTTTATTCAGTCATAACAAAAAGGATATTAAAAGTAAAGCTCTAAAAAGCTTCCATTTAACAGTCAGAATTTAAATAATAGGAATATTATCCGTAAGTAAATATATTTTAGTGTAACATACAAAATCTTGTTTTCAGAAATATAAGGTTAACACCATGAAATTTAGCTACCATGAATTCACTTACTAACCGGCAAACCACGTCTTCAAATTCAAAACTCAAACTCTTCTCTGTAGATAAGATAAAAACAGGTCTGCTGTAAGATTTGAAAAATACTCATCAGTATTCAACATTGTACAAATAATTATATATTACTTACCTACTTTCCATGTCTGTAGTGATGACCGTTGATACATTTAGAAAAAACAAATTACATTTTCTTATAAATGAAATTTACAAAATTTCTAAGAAAAGATATAATGTACAACTGTAAAATTAAAAAATGGTATTTTTTTCATATGCAATGAAAATGGAATGGATGTTAGCTCTTTTTGTGAAAACATGGGTGGTGTTTGGAATGGTCTTTTTTTTTTTTACATTTTCTTTTTTTTACTTATTGCTTTCTTCTTTTTCTTCTTCTGTATCAGACCATTCCATTTCTTTATTTTTACATTTGAAAGAAAAGAAAAAAAGTCCAAAAAGACTTGTAAGCATAGCAGTCATACAACGCATCATTAAAATCCATACGTAAAATACGTACACAAAACCAACAACCAAAAGGCTAATACTACAAATAGTAAAGCCTACTATGCAAGATTATCTGTGCATTACACTTTTTTTAATCAAAGATGTAACATACAATTGTGGTTGTCTCAAAACTCAACACATTCGAACAGTTTCCAAGTTTTACCTCATTCCATAACAATATGGAACCTAGCTCTCTCAATAAAACAAATCTGGTCATTAAATTGACCAAATATATTAAAAGAAAAAAGGAGAGCATGTGCAATCTTTTTAAAGTCACTGAAAAATTTACATAAAGAAAACCTTTACACCTGTGCCTCCTACAATATGTACAAGAGAGAAGTTCAAACATAAACCGGTTAATGACATCAGTATTTTTTCTGTATTTCAAAAACAAAATTTTCCAATCAAACATTGTGAGGTGTTTAAAAGAAATTTAAAAACATGTCGGATAAAGCAGTTTGTCATAGGTGAAAAAAAAGAAAATCAGAGTTTTATTGAAATTATCTCCTCCATGATCGAGACTCATTGTCATCATCATCTTCATCATCATCTTGAAGTAAAGCATCATCTACGAGAGAGTCTTCTGGAAACTGGAGAATAAACAAACATGATATGAGTTTTAATAAACTTGCATTTTAAACACACATACATACAGTCATGTGAAAACATTAGGACACCCTTTGAAAGCATGTGGTTTTTTGTAACATTTTTAATAAATGGTTATTTCATCTCCGTTTCAACAATACAGAGAGATTAAAGTAATCCAACTAAACAAAGAAAACTGAAGAAAAGTCTTTTCAAGATCTTCTGTAAATGTCATTCTACAAAAATGCCTATTCTAACTGAGGAAAAAGATAGGACACCCTCACATGTATTCCCTCTTAAATTGGCTCAGATCTCACACAGGTATATCACACCAGGTGCACATAATTAGTAGATCGTTACTCTGCATGTTGAATGAGGCTTGCCCTATTTAAACCTCAGACATTTAGTTTGGTGTGCTCCTGACTGTTGAAGTGAGAGTGAGCACCATGGTGAGAACAAAAGAGCTGTCAGAGGACTTCAGAAAAAAGATTGTAGCAGCCTATGAGTCTGGGAAGGGATTTAAAAAGATCTCAAAAGATTTTGAAATCAGCCATTCCACTGTCCGGAAGATAGTCTACAAGTGGAGGGCTTTCAAAACAACTGCCAACATGCCCAGGACTGGTCGCCCCAGCAAGTTCACCCCAAGAGCAGACCGCAAGATGCTAAAAGAGGTCTCCAAAACCCTAAAGTGTCATCTCGAGAACTACAGCAGGCTCTGGCTACTGTTGATGTAGAAGTACATGCCTCTACAATCAGAAAGAGACTGTACAAGTTTAACTTGCATGGGAGGTGTGCAAGGAGGAAACCTTTGCTTTCCAAGAGAAACATCGAGGCCAGACTGACATTTGCCAGAGATAAAGTTGACAAAGACCAGGACTTCTGGAATAATGTTCTTTGGACAGATGAGTCCAAAATTGAATTATTTGGACACAACAGCAGAGGACATGTTTGGCGTAAACCAAACACAGCATTCCAAGAAAAGAACCTCATACCAACTGTGAAGCATGGAGGTGGAAGTGTCATGGTTTGGGGCTGCTTTGCTGCAGCAGGACCTGGTCAGCTCACCATCATAGAATCCACGATGAATTCTACTGTGTATCAGAAGGTGCTTGAAGAACATGTGAGACCATCAGTTAGAAAATTAAAGCTGAAGCGGAACTGGACCATGCAACATGACAATGACCCAAAACATACTAGTAAATCAACCAAAGATTGGCTGAAAAAGAAGAAATGGAGAGTCCTGGAATGGCCAAGTCAAAGTCCAGATTTGAATCCCATTGAGATGCTGTGGGGTGACTTGAAAGGGCTGTATGCGTGCAAGAAACCCTCAAACATCTCACAGCTGAAAAAGTTCTGCATTGAGGAGTGGGGTAAAATTTCCTCAGACCGATGTCGAAGACTGGTAGATGGCTACAAGAACCGTCTCACTGCAGTTATTTCAGCCAAAGGAGGTAACACTCGCTATTAGGGGCAAGGGTGTCCTATCTTTTTCCTCAGTTAGAATAGGCATTTTTGTAGAATGACATTTACAGAAGATCTTGAAAAGACTTTTCTTCAGTTTTCTTTGTTTAGTTGGATTACTTTAATCTCTCTGTATTGTTGAAACGGAGATGAAATAACCATTTATTAAAAATGTTACAAAAAACCACATGCTTTCAAAGGGTGTCCTAATGTTTTCACATGACTGTATGAGGTTGTGCTCAAATTATCTGAGTATCACAAATTTGTGTTAAAGATCTGAACTTGTCATTAATGTTTTGGCATGCCACTTGTGCAGTCTGAAGTCATTACTTAGCCAGCACTAAGAGAGAGTGAGGATGGCAAACACATCAACATGCGAGTCTACAAATAAATTGATCACAAAGGAAGGGAAGAAGCCAAAGGAAATCTACAAGAGGTCGAATGCTGTATATTGTGATGATGCTCCTTCATATCATAAGGTGAATTTTTGGGTCAAGGAATTTAAATCGGGTCAGGAGTTTATTAAAGATGACCCTAACACGGGATGTCCTGTGGAGGCATCTTCACAGGAAATGTGCCAAACATTAGAGGCCATGATTATGGATGACCGTTGTATTAGGTTAATGTTATAGCCCATGAATTAGGTTTCCACAATTATCCATACTCGCTTAATGATATCATAGGTTAGTTCCTAATGAGTTTTCCCAAATGCTGACACCAGATTAGGCATGTTGCCAGGAAGTCAGTCATGAGAACACAGACCTTAGAGAAAGTCCCACTGACTTTTTCTCATGGATTGTTATTTGGGATTAAATATGGGTTCAACACCATCACTCTGAAACCAAACAAAAGTCTGTGCAATGGAAGCATAACAAACTTTTTTTTGTGTACTGCAGTCAGCTGAAAAAGTCATTGTAACTTGCTTCTGGTTACAAAGGGTGTTCTGTTGTTGGAATTAAAGCCACACAAGTCAACCATCTCTGCAGTAACTTGCACTTCAACAATAAAATGATTAAATGAAGAACAAACATCATAGGAAACTGTCAGCAAGTAAGTTGCTGCTTCAGAACAACCATTCAAAATACAGTCTAGACCTGGTCCCTAAAGATTATTTTCTCTTTAAAAACCTGTACAAACTTTACATGAATGACCTCAAGGAGGCTGTCATAGGTTAGCCGGGGGACTAAAATGATTCCTTCTATCCTATAGGAACTAAATCACTTGAGGCTAAGAGGACCAAATGTGTTGAAATCATTGGGGATTACAAGTTGAAAACTAACAAGGTATGTTTGACCATCAGATTGTATTTTCATAGAAAAATAGATTAAACTATAAAATAAATGGTTAATTTCATTTCATTTTTAAAAGTTTGGTATAAAATACATCTCTGAAAAGTAAAGACTCTTTCATTCTACCTTTAAAGGAAGTCTTCACTTAATTTTTTTTTTTTTTTATATAATTACTTCCAATATTGTCTGTAGGGAGCAAGAAATTTTTTTTATCTCATGTTTTCATGGCACATGGGCATAATGTTTTTAATATGGGAGCATATGATGACCAATGCTGGACAACAGAAAATATATAAAAAAAAAACCCCATAAAAAAATCTTAAGTCAAGTCATCAAATCAGATGCTCATAATGTGCACTATGTGCATAACTTCTGCTAAAATACTGTTAAATAACTCCCAAAAATGAAAATAGTCCACTAACAGGAAGCTCCTTCACACCAGATCACGGTTTTGAAATGAAGATGGGACTCTAATGAATGGGTGGGGGGGAGGTAGGTTAAATAAAAAAAAAAAAAGTGGCAAGGCAATTTACTTGTACTACTTTATCCTAGACATTGTGCAGCTTTGTAGTATGTTGGTAATTAACAGTGATGCCCAAGATACTTAAGATTTTTTTAGACATATTCAAAGTGTGTTGTACTTTTCTTTGAACAGCATATTATCATAGTTAAAATCATTTAATTACACATTTTACCAGCAATGTTTTCATAATGCTATAGCTTTGTGTTACAAAGACAGACACTAACCTCCTCTTCATCAGGTTCTACTTCTTCAGGTTCAACAGATGTAAAGATTGTTACAGGCTTGTGCCATGCCAGCCTAAGATTTTGACCTTTGAAACGGGCTCCATGAAGTGCAGCCTGAAACGTGTATGAACAATTAGAAAAGTACTCTTCACACTTACTAAAACCTAAAATGCTTATATACAGAAAACAATAGTTTTGTTTATTTATCAAATAAAATTCTCTACAAGAAAAAGCCAAGTATCAAAATATACAAATCAAAATATCACTACTTTCAGTATTACTTTGAATTACATATAGCAACATCAAATCACATTTTTATTGATTTATAACTTACAACGTGACAAAGAGAAA